>NC_056437.1:12507017-12767017 GCF_018296145.1 Oncorhynchus tshawytscha
AGGATGAGAGAATGTCTAAGCAGGAGAGGAGAAGGAATGTGAGGAAAAGCTGAGGAGATGTGACAACAGCAAGGATAGATAACGAGATGTGACAACAACAGGGAGAGATAAAGAGATGTGACAACAGCAAGGATAGATAAAGAGATGTGACAACAACAAGGAGAGATAAAGATTTGTGACAACAACAAGGAGAGATAAAGAGATGTGACAACAGCAAGGAGAGATAAAGAGACGTGACAACAACAAGGAGAGATAAAGAGATGTGAAAACAACAAGGAGAGATAAAGAGATGTGACAACAACAAGGAGAGATAAAGAGATGTGACAACAACAAGGAGAAATGAAAAGACGTGACAACAGCAAGGAGAGATGAAGAGGAGGAGGAAGAGGTAGCTCCAGAAGAGTCTCTGTCAGCCAGACCATCTGGCCAGCATAGCCTCACACAGGTCCCCTTCTCTCCCCCACACACACAGCAGGAAACTCTAGGGATCTGGGCAGAACTAGGCCATGATCCTCAAACACACACGCAAACATGCGTAATAATACATGCATGGACACGCATGCACACACACACGCACACACACACCTGTCACGGTATGGTAAACCTGTGTGTGGTATTTGGTATTTTATTGGCATCCCAAATTAGCTGTTGCAAAAGCAGCAGCTACTCTTCCTGGGGTCCACACAAAACATGAAACATAATACAGAACATTCATAGACAAGAACAGCTCAAGGACAGAACTACATACATTTGTGAGTGATGAGACATGAGTAAGTTAGGGCAAAGAGACCCACAGAAGAAAACAATGTTTTCACCACAGCACAACAGAGACCCACAGAAGAAAACAATGTTTGGGAGACAGGGAGACATTAAATAAACAATGATAAATAATGATTAAATAATCAATATTATAATAATAATGACATCAAGACATACTTAATGTAGGACAAGATGGGGCATTAGTGAAGTCAGGCTGACACCACAAAACACGGTGGAACCAACTGGAAATACAGTGGGGAGAACAAGTATTTGATACACTGCTGATTTTGCAGGTTTTCCTACTTACAAAGCATATAGAGGTCTGTAATTTTTATCACAGGGACACTTCAACTGTGAGAGACAGAATCTAAAAAATCCAGAAAATCACATTGTATGATTTTTAAGTAATTCATTTGTATTTTATTGCATTACATAAGTATTTGATCACCTACCAACCAGTAAGAATTCCGGCTCTCACAGACCTGTTAGTTTTTCTTTAAGAAGCCCTCCTGTTCTCTACTCATTACCTGTATTAACTGCACCTGTTTGAACTCGTTACCTGTATAAAAGACACCTGTCCACATACTCAATCAAACAGACTCCAACCTCTCCACAATGGCCAAGACCAGAGAGCCGTGTAAGGACATCAGGGATAAAATTGTAGACCTGCACAGGGCTGGGATGGGCTACAGGACAATAGGCAAGCAGCTTGGTGAGAAGGCAACAACTGTTGGCGCAATTATTAGAAAATGGAAGAAGTTCAAGATGACAGTCAATCACCCTCGGTCTGGGGCTCCATGCAAGATCTCACCTCGTGGGGCATCAATGATCATGAGGAAGGTGAGGGATCATCCTAGAATTACAAGACAGGACCTGGTCAATGACCTGAAGAGAGCTGGGACCACAGTCTCAAAGAAAACCATTAGTAACACACTACGCCGTCATGGATTAAAATCCTGCAGCGCACGTAAGGTCCCCCTGCTCAAGCCAGCGCATGTCCAGGCCCGTCTGAAGATTGCCAATGACCATCTGGATGATCCAGAGGAGGAATGGGAGGTCTGATGAGACAAAAATAGAGCTTTTTGGTCTAAACTCCACTCGCCGTGTCTGGGGGAAGAAGAAGGATGAGTACAACCCCAAGAACACCATCCCAACTGTGAAGCATGGAGGTGGAAACATCATTCTTTGGGGATGCTTTTCTGCAAAGGGGACAGGACGACTGCACCGTATTGAGGGGAGGATGGATGGAGCTTTGTATCACGAGATCTTGGCCAACAACCTCCTTCCCTCAGTAAGAGTATTGAAGATGGGTCGTGGCTGGGTCTTCCAGCATGACAACGACCCTAAACACACAGCCAGGGCAACTAAGGAGTGGCTCCGTAAGAAGCATCTCAAGGTCCTGGAGTGGCCTAGTCAGTCTCCAGACCTGAACCCAATAGAACATCTTTGGAGTGAGCTGAAAGACGACACAACAGTGGTAGGCTTGATTACCAACAACGACGAGACGGCCTACAGGGAGGAGGTGAGGGCCCTCGCAGTGTGGTGTCAGGAAAATAACCTCACACTCAACGTCAACAAAACTAAGGAGATGATTGTGGACTTCAGGAAACAGCAGAGGGAACACCCCCCTATCCACATCGATGGAACAGTAGTGGAGAGGGTAGTAAGTTTTAAGTTCCTCGGCGTACACATCACAGACAAACTGAATTGGTCCACCCACACAGACAGCATCGTGAAGAAGGCGCAGCAGCGCCTCTTCAACCTCAGGAGGCTGAAGAAATTCGGCTTGTCACCAAAAGCACTCACAAACTTCTACAGATGCACAATCGAGAGCATCCTGTCGGGCTGTATCACCGCCTGGTACTGAATATCATCCAGAAGGCGAGGTCAGTACAGGTGCATCAAAGCTGGGACCGAGAGACTGAAAAACAGCTTCTATCTCAAGGCCATCAGACTGTTAAACAGCCACCACTAACATTGAGTGGCTGCTGCCAACACACTGACTCAACCCCAGCCACTTTAATAATGGGAATTGATGGGAAATGATGTAAAATATATCACTAGCCACTTTAAACAATGCTACTTAATATAATGTTTACATACCCTACATTATTCATCTCATATGTATACGTATATACTGTACTCTATATCATCTACTGCATCTTTATGTAATACATGTATCACTAGCCACTTTAAACTATGCCACTTTGTTTACATACTCATCTCATATGTATATACTGTACTCGATACCATCTACTGCATCTTGCCTATGCCGCTCTGTACCATCACTCATTCATATATCTTTATGTACATATTCTTTATCCCTTTACACTTGTGTGTATAAGGTAGTAGTTTTGGAATTGTTAGCTAGTTACTCGTTGGTTATTACTGCATTGTCAGAACTAGAAGCACAAGCATTTCGCAACACTCGCATTAACATCTGCTATCCATGTGTATGTGACAAATAAAATTTGATTTTGATTTTGATTTTGATTTGAAAGTCCGTATTGCCCAGCGACAGCCCCGAAACCTGAAGGATCTGGAGAAGGTCTGTATGGAGGAGTGGGCCAAAATACCTGCTGCAGTGTGTGCAAACCTGGTCAAGATTTACAGGAAACGTAGGATCTCTTTAAATGCAAACAAAGGTTTCTGTACCAAATATTAAGTTCTGCTTTTCTGAAGTATCAAATACTTATGTCATGCAATAAAATGCAAATTCATTACTTAAAAATCATACAATGTGATTTTCTGGATTTTTGTTTTAGATTCCGTCTCTCGCAGTTGAAGTGTACCTATGATAAAAATTACAGACCTCTACATGCTTTGTAAGTAGGAAAACCTTCAAAATCAGCAGTGTATCAAATACTTGTTCTCCCCACTGTATGATGTAATTCAGTTAAATCAAAACAGAATGCATTAGCGACAGTGAGCCTAAGGCTAAGTTAGAAATAGAGCTTCCTTCATTTGGAAGAGAAAGAGACACTCTGCTTCAACACAACGCTGCTCTGCTCATCTCATCTACTAGGAAACACATTACAGTTGACCCACTGTTTTATACTGTACTGCAATTACACTGTAATAGTTAGAGCTGTATTGATGTTTATAAAACACCATTGTACAATACTTATTCAAGTAAAACATTCACTGAGTGTTCAAAACAGTGGGAACACCTTCCTAATATTCATTTTCACCCCCTTTTTCCCCCCGAACAGCTTCAATTTGTCGGGGCATGGACTCTACAAGGTGTCGAAAGCGTTCCACATGGATGCTGGCCAGTGTTGACTCCAATGCTTCCCACAGTTGTGTCAAGTTGGCTGGAAATCCTTTGGGTGGTGGACCTTTCTTGATATACACGGGAAACTGTTGAGCGTGAAAAACCCAGCAGAGTTGCAGTTCTTGACACAGTCTCCCTCTGAACAGCACACAATCCATGTCTATCCCTTCATCTACACTGACTGAAGTGGATTTAACAAGTGACATCAATAAGGGATCATAGCTTTCACCTGGATTCACCCGGTCAAGAGGTGTTCCTAATATTTTGTACTGTCATGACGTTGCCCTCTTTGGGGATAGAGAGTACCATCCCCCTCTCTCTCTCACCCCCTACCAACAGGCTCTGTTAGGCAGGTCATAAATTCCTTGAGGAGTTCTCTCCTCGTGGCCAGAGTATAAGAGAGTGTGAGTTTTCATAGAACAAAGGAACTTCTTCCACATCACAGAACATGAGAACTGAACAATATTCATGTTCTGGAGAATGTATAAACGGTTAGTGAAGTAGCCAGCTACGAACGGATCCGTTTTGTACAATTTTGTGAAACTCATGAGAGACAATACAGCCACATTACCATAACTCTGTTTATACAAGAGTCTCAGTTGTGAGGCTTGCATCTAATTGTTGTATAAAATGAATGAGTAAAGATGAAACTATTTGTGAAATTATGAAATGTGATTTTAAACTGTTTAATGAAGGAAACTAGAATTCCCTTTGGAGTTTAACTAAATCCTTGGCTCGCCCCATGAGCACAGACATTGATTTGGCGTCATGGGACAGCCCATTTCTACTGTTGCGAATATAACCCCCACCGGGAGGAATTCCCTTCAGACCAGATTACCTCAATTACCACGACAGGGCTAAGGTTTCAGACCAGTACCTCATCACAGAGGGAGGTTTGAGTAGAATGCTGAATCTTTTAACCATACCACGTGGTTAAACTCTGAGACTATCGATCAGACAGAATAAGAGCTAGTCTTCGATACTAATTACTACTCTGCAGCTAGAAATTATGTATCCGTGAATGCGAGGACCGACAACCGCCGAAACATCTATTCTATAACAACATTGCTGAATGTTACTTTGAACTATCCATTCTAACCACGGCAGAGAGAGAGGGCATACAAACTCTCCAACAGAAACAAACTTTCCAACAGAGATCACGACGACACACTGAGCGTAGAGATATATATTGATTGCAATTATTTCCGAATGAGTGAGCGTTCATGTGCAAAGGATTAGCATTTAAATTGTTAGAATTATCAAGTGTGTAGTGATTAATTTGCGTAATTCCCACCTTTCTCAGTCTACACCCACTTCTCTTTTGTCTACCAAGCTGCCATGCCGGTTTAGCCCACTAGGGCACATCCCCTATCATTTCCTTGTAACCATATCTACTCTGTTTGTGTGTGCATTTCTGTGATTATTTAGTTAGTTAATAAATAAATGATTGAGACAATTGATGTATGGATGATTCATAGTGAAGCCTGGGTTCGTGCAGATAACCAACAATTTATGACGTTTGGAATGAGACGTGAGGTAAAGAATAATTCATTAATTAGAAGAGTAATTGATCAGATATTAAAATATCTGAAAGTTATATTAGGAAAATTTTAACTTTGTAATCTGAATATTTTCCTTGGTGCCCCGACTTCCTAGTTAATTACATCTACCTGATTAGTTAATCATGTAATAATAATTACAGAGAATTGATTTGATAAACTAACAGTCTTCAGTTTAATGATGCCAAAGACACAATAGTACACAGTGTATACCAGTATTGTCACACCCTGACCTTAGAGAGCCTTTTTATTTCTCCATTTGGTTAGGTCAGGGTGTGATTAGGGTGTGTTCCCAACTAGGCCAAGACACACAAGAAACACACACACGGGTGAGCACAAACACAGGCACGCACGCAGGCAGCTACACACACACACACTCACACACACACACACACACACACACACACACACACACACACACACACACACACACACACACACACACACACACACACACACACACACACTCTCTCTCGCATTCTAGTTTGTCTATTTCTTTGTTGGCCGGGTATGGTTCCCAATCAGAGGCAGCTGTCTATCGTTGTCTCTGATTGCGGATCATACTTAGGCAGCCCTTTTCCCACCTTCAGTTGTGGGATCTTGTTTGTGTGTAGTTGCTTTCTGCACTGCATATAGCTTTACGTTTGTTTTGCATTTTGTTGTTTTTTGGTGTCATTTAAAATTAAAGTATAATGTACGCCTAGCACGCTGCACCTTGGTCTCCTTCTAACAACGGATGTAACAAGTATATTGTTTTAAAACTAATAGGACTTATATAATGGGACAGTATATGAGGTTCTAAAGGACAGAGAAAGAGTGAAAGGAGGAATTGGATGGTGAGAGAGAGAGAGAGAGAGAGGGGGGGTGAAGGTGAGAGAGAGAGAGAGGTAGGGAGCAACATGACGTCTCAGTCGGGGGTCACTGGGGTGATGTGAGCCAGGCCATCTGTCCATAAACACACTCACACAGGTCCCTAGACACACACACTCCCAACTAGGCCAAGACACACAAGAAAGACACACACGGGTGGGCACAAACACAGGCACGCACGCACGCAGGCAGCTACACACACACACACACACACACACACACACACACACACACACACACACACACACACACACACACACACACACACACACACACACACACACACACACACACACACACACACTCTCTCTCTCTCTCTCTCTCTCTCTCTCTCTCTCTGCTCTTTCTCCTTGCTCTCTGACACACTCTCAGGAGAAACAAACCTTACTTCAAGCAGTCATGAAATTTACATTCATTCTAATTTACTACTTAAATTCCATTGGTAATTGACAGCACTGTGTGAAGCAGAGGAATTTGTACCATATTGAATTATACATTTGATGAGGCCTGGGATTGTGTGTCTCTGTGTTAAATAAGGACGGGAAAGGCAGATAGATAGACAGAGTTACGAATGGGCAGGCAGGCATGCAGATCAGCCAGCCAGCCAGAGACAGACAGATACACAGACAGACAGCTAGGTAGGAAGACAGCCAGACAGCCAGCCAGACAGACAGACAGACAGACAGACAGACAGACAGACAGACAGACAGACAGACAGACAGACAGGTAAGATGACAGACTGACAGTCAGACAGACTGACAGTCAGACAGTCAGCCAGGCAGAAAGGTAAGAAGACAGACAGACAGACAGACAGACAGACAGACAGACAGACAGACAGACAGACAGACAGACAGACAGACAGACAGACAGAGACAGACAGACAGACAGACAGACAGACAGACAGACAGAGAGAGTAAGAAGACAGACAGGTAAGAAGACAGACAGACAGACAGACAGACAGACAGACAGACAGACAGACAGACAGACAGACAGACAGACAGACAGACAGACAGACAGACAGACAGACAGACAGACAGACAGACAGACAGACAGACAGACAGACAGACAGACAGACAGACAGACAGACAGACAGACGGGTCCTGTTGTTACCTTGTGTCTGGCAGCGTTACAGACTGTGTGTGTAGAGAAGGGGAAGGCTTCATTACTCAGTTCTGTATCCAGGATCTCCTGTAGCACCTCTCAACTGTGGACAGACAGACATACACCACCTTAACCAATCACCTGCCAATAAGAAACAGCTCTAAACAGCAGCAGCAGCCAATGGGATCAACGGTGTATCAACGGTGTAAGCAAAAGGCACAAGGGGGTGTGGTATATGGCAAATATACCACAGCTAAGGGATGTTCTTATGCATAACGCAACGCCCCTGAGGTGCCTTACTGCTATTATAAACTTGGTACGAACATGATTAGAGCAGTAAAAATAAATGTTTTGTCATACCCGTGGTATAAGGTCTGATGTACCACGGCTGTCAGCCAATCAGCATTCATGGCTCGAACCAACCAGTTAATAGCTGTCAATCACCAATTGCAGCAGCGCTGTCAACAGCCAATGTACCCAGTAGTCAACCTGTCAATCTCAGAAAGAACAGTCCAGAAGTTAGTTTGTTACCGTCTCACTGTTTATACGCAGAATCTCTCCACGAGAGATTAGACAGGCATCAATCTTCCAACTGAGACTGATGTCTCAAGTAGTATTTTGATGTTAATCTAACTGGATCCGACCGCATCATAACTTGATTCAGAAGATTATACCTGTGGTGGTGTAGCAGAGTTTGTTCTCAGCAGAAAATATACTAATTCATTAAAAGGTAGTGTGGCACAACAGACACTAGGATTGAGTAGGCGAAACAAAACATCATGATTCATTTTTCATGGCCAGTTCAGGTTTGGCTGGTTGTTGTCTTGTCTGATGGTATGCGACACTGGGCCCGGGTCCAGCAGGGTGGACACACACAGTCACACACACACGTCCTGCTGTCACTGAAGTAGCCTGATCGCAGATCTGTTTTGATGTCTTCCCAAAGAAAGTCTTCCCCAAGTCTAAATGTGACAATGGTGTGACGCAGGACATCGATCATGAGAAGTTTTGTAAAATGTATTCTGGTATCAGGCACTTCCCAGAAATCAGTCACTGAAGGGCCCCTGTAGTCAATGAAAGGAGGTGCTCCAGGGCAGAGCTATCAGAAGAGCTTTTGGGAGAGCAAGGGTTAAACAAAAACTCCAGAAACTTTCAATACATTCCCTGGTTTTCCAGAAATACCAGTTGGAGGACTTTCGGAATCAGGAGAGAATAAGCAGGAAATCCAGAATCCTCCAACTAGGATTCCTGGAAAACCAGAAAATGTATTGAAAGTTAATTGAATTTTATAACCCTATGCATAGCCTGTTGATGGAGTATTTTTCTAAACAGAAATTATACTTTTGTTATATTGTTTACTGGCTCAGCTGGTTACCTAACTCTCAGTCTCATTGACCACTCAACGTTGCTAACGCTAGCTAGCTAGCCAGTTAATATAACTATTTTTTTCTAAATGTATGTTAGCTAGCTAAGTTAGCTATGTTATGAAGACAACTCTCATCTGCTGTCCACATCAGGATGCGATTTAAGAGCACTAGTTAGTTCCAAAAGTGGTTTGTAGCTTTGGCTGCATGCTGACAGTGAGCCGTCCAGGTGCTAGCCACATTACAACCTTAATTTGACCAGGTTTCCTTGAAGCAATTGTAATGACAGTCCACTACAACATACCTGAGAGTCTCCTGCTTAGCAAGAGCTTGTCTGTGTTTAATTTCATTGTGTACTAAAAAACACTTAGCAAAGCGTCAATTGGAAGAGCTATTGGGAGAACTATTGGAAGAACTATTGGAGAACTATTGGAAGAACTATTGGGAGAACTATTGGAAGAGCTATTGGGAGAACTATTGGAAGAGCTATTGGGAGAACTATTGGGAGAACTATTGGAAGAGCTATTGGGAGAACTATTGGGTTAACTATTGGAAGGGCTATTGGGAGAACTATTGGGAGAACTATTGGAAGAGCTATTGGGAGAACTATTGGAAGAGCTATTGGGAGAACTATTGGAAGAGCTATTGGGAGAACTATTGGGAGAACTATCAGAAGAGCTATTGGGAGAACTATTGGAAGAACTATTGGGAGAACTATTGGGAGAACTATTGGGAGAACTATTGGGAAAGCTATCAGGAGCGCTATTGGGAGAGCTATTGAGAGAGCTATTGGGAGAACTATTGGGAGAACTATTGGAAGAGCTACTGGGAGAACTAATGGGCCGAAACAGCCCAGACGAGAGCTCAGATGGTGCTCATCCTTCACTGTGATGCTGCCCCTCTAATTTGGCTCGTATCCCTCTCTCTCCTCCATTATAATGATGAGCTTCCAACATATTGTTTTCAGCTGTCATGCGGCTGCAAGTATTAAACTCCATCCTCACTACACACACACACACACACACACACACACACACACACACACACACACACACACACACACACACACACACTACACACACACACACACACACACACACACACACACACACACACACACACACACACACACACACACACACACACACTACATTGGCGGCAATCAAAGTGATGGATGTTTCCACCATGGCAAAGACGCGGGCTGCGAGCTGCTACCACCACACTACGTACAACAACAAACCTCTGTCTAACCCAGTCATTTACTAGGAGGACCAGGTCTATTTCAGGTGCAGGACTGGCTGTATGACTGGCTGAGATTGCAGACACGTCATTCTTTAGAGGTACATTTCAGAGTCGAGTGTCTGCCTCGGATGGAAGAAGAGTAATACATGTTTAGGGCTCTGCCACAAAGTGTGTGTATGGTCGCATGTGTCACAGAGCAGAGAACTCATGAAGACAGAATAAAGGTGTGAGGTAGTGAGGAGATAAGGTCTGGGATTGGCTGGCTGTGGCCGCCACAGAGCAGAGAACTCATGAAGACAGAATAAAGGTGTGAGGTAGTGAGGAGATAAGGTCTGGGATTGGCTGGCTGTGGCCGCCACAGAGCAGAGAACTCATGAAGACAGAATAAAGGTGTTAGGTAGTGAGGAGATAAGGTCTGGGATTGGCTGGCTGTGGCTGCCACAGAGCAGAGAACTCATGAAGACAGAATAAGGTGTTAGGTAGTGAGGGAGATAAGGTCTGGGATTGGCTGGATGTGGCCGCCAAAGAGCAGAGAACTGATGAAGACAGAATAAAGGTGTTAGGTAGTGAGGGAGATAAGGTCTGGGATTGGCTGGATGTGGCCGCCACAGAGCAGAGAACTGATGAAGACAGAATAAAGGTGTGAGGTAGTGAGGGAGATTAGGCCTGGGATTGGCTGGCTGTGGCCGCCACAGCATGTGGGATTAGAGAATATAAATATACCAGATCTTTCATGAAGGTAGGTGGTTTCAGGGTATTTTTAAAGTATGAGGTTGGGTTGGGTTGCTGTAGAAGGGATCAGGTTGTGTGTGAATGTGGGTGTGATATTGATTTGGATGTGTGTGTATGTGTGTGTTTATTTGTGTGTATATGTGTGTATGTGTGTTCACTGTGCAGACAACGGCAGACGTGACATGAAGCTCTCTGATATTTCATGAACAGCCTCCTCCCATTCCTTACCTCTGAAACATCACTATGCATCCTGAACTGTAGAGGCCAACAAGCTGTCTAATTATAAACCCAGTGTGTGATGTGTGTGTGTGTGTGTGTGTGTGTATGTGTGTGTGTGTGTGTGTGTGATGTGTGATGTGTGTGTGTGTGTGCATGTGTGCGAGTCTGTGTATGCATGAGTGTCCGTATGTGTGTGTGTGTGTGTTATGCGTGATATAGAAACAGTGTGCGTGTCTGTGATCAAAGATCTGAGAATGAGTGAGTCACATGATATTATGTGTGTGATATGATGTGACATGTGCGTGTCTGATCTGATGTAGCAGGATAGGAGTCAATGTCTTTTGAAATAGACAGGATGTGTGTGTGTGTGTTAGACGTGAGATCACAGTGCAGGCAGTGAAACAGCCAAATGATATATAGAGACAGATTGCTCTGAATAGGATCCATTTACTGGTCTGATATAGACTCAGGATCAAAGATCTGATTTGACATAGACAGGATAGGAGATCACAGATCAGATCTGATATAGACAGGATAGAGATCACAGATCAGATCTGATATAGACAGGATAGGAGATCACAGATCTGATATAGACAGAATAGAGATCACAGATCTGATCTGATATAGACAGAATAGGAGATCACAGATATGATCTGATATAGACAAACTATGAAATTACAGATCTGATCTGATATAGACAGTACAGGAGATCATAGATCTGCTCCCAATGAAATCACTTCTTCCCCAAGAGCACTGTCCTCCTGGGGTAGAACAACACACACACACACACACACACACACACACACACACACACACACACACACACACACACACACACACACACACACACACACACGCACACACACACCAAATCTAACCAAACTCTAATGTGTGTCTCTATAGCACCACTCCTATTGGACTATTACATGACAAAATCGAATGAAACGTTTCTACATTTAGAATGCAGTAAATAAAAACCAAATCAAACTATTTGCAGAACAACTTATTTAGTCATGGATCTGAATATGAGACCAGACACACACAGTACATGAGAAAAATTATGTGATTTGACATTGTGGCCCCTGCCTATTACTGTCTGTCTGTCTGTCTGTCTGTCTGTCTGTCTGTCTGTCTGTCTGTCTGTCTGTCTGTCTGTCTGTCTGTCTGTCTGTCCCCTTCACCTCCTCATCGCTAGCAACACTGTCGCAGGGGACTCATTTGAGCTGCAAATGTGTTGTGACAACACTTCATTCACATTTCAGGACGGGCGAAGGGAGAGGACGGGGCGAAGGGAGAGGACGGGCGAAGGGAGAGGACGGGCGAAGGGGAGGACGGGCGAAGGGGCGTGAGAGAATGGTGAAGTGGGGAAACGGGAATTGGGATGGGGCGAGAGAATGGGGGCGAGGGAATGGGGGCAAGAGATATGGGGGCGAGGGAATGGGGGGGCGAGAGAATGGGGCGAGAGAATGGGGGCGAGAGAATGGGGGCGAGGAATGGGGGGCGAGAGAATGGGGGCGAGAGAATGGGGTGAGGGAATGGGGAGCGAGAGAATGGGGGGGCGAGAGAATGGGGGAGAGAGAATGGGGGCTAGGGAATGGGGACGAGAGAATGGGGCGAAGAATGGGTGGCGAGGGAATGGGGGGCGAGAGAATGGGGGCGAGAGAATGGGGGCGAGGGAATGGGGGGCGAGAGAATGGGGCGAGGAATGGGGGCGGATTGGGGGGCGAGGGAATGGGGGCGAGGAATGGCGGGCGAGGGAATGGGGGCGAGGAATGGGGGCAAGAGAATGGGGGCGAGAGAATAGGGGCGAGAGAATGGGGGCGAGAGAATGGGGCGAGGGAATGGGGGCGAGATTGGGGGCGGGGAATGGGGGCGAGAGAATGGGGGCGAGAGAATGGGGGCGAGAGAATGGGGGCGAGGGAATGGGGGCGAGGGAATGGCGGGCGAGAGAATGGGTGGCGAGGGAATGGGGCGAGGGAATGGGGGCGAGGAATGGGAAAAGGGAGTCGGGGAGGAGATGAGACAAGAAAGGACATTGTGATGTGATGTGTATGGAGGGAGAGCCGGTGGCTTAGGGACATTAGTCTCATTTTACGAGCAGATCAGAGACTGAGAGAGGAGGACGAGGACAGCCATAATGATGAGGAAATTGGAGAAGAGGGAGTGGAGAGTGGAGTAGGAGAGTGGAGTAGAGGAGAGTGGAGGAGAGGAGAGTGGTGGAGAGTAGAGGAGAGGAGAGTGGAGGAGAGGAGAGTAGGAGAGTGGAGGAGAGGAGAGTGGTGGAGAGGAGAGCGGAGGAGAGGAGAGCGGTGGAGAGTGGTGGAGAGGAGAGTGGAGGAGAGGAGAGTGGTGGAGAGGAGCGTGGAGAGGAGAGTGGTGGAGAGTGCAGGAAAGGAGAGTGGTGGAGAGTGGAGGAGAGGGAGAGGGAGGTGACTAGAGGAGAGGAGAGTGGAGGAGAGGAGAGTGGTGGGAGAGGAGAGTGGAGGAGAGGAGAGGAAGGTGGAGGAGTGGAGGAGGGAAGCGGTGGAGAGGAGAGTGGTGGAGAGGAGAAGTGGAGAGTGGAGTGGCTGGAGAGGAGAGTGGCGGTGGAGAGGAGAGTGGAGGAGAGGAGAGCGGCGGCAGAGCGGGGACAACCTTAATGATAAGGCCCATAACAGGATCACTTTTAAACCAGAAAACTAAAAGTGTTTTGGGGCCTAGACTAGCTCATGGTAGAGCAGCACCCACATCTGTCAGAGAGAGATTATGGAGGCCAGACATTGACTGTATGTGACGTACTGGTTGTGGATCGATGGTGACTAGCGGCTTATGGGGTGAGAGCCTCATCTCAGAAACTGCAGACATATGAAAAACGAGGTAATCTCTTTAATAAACTGGGTTTGATTTGCCATAACCGTTTTAATACTACCGCTTTATAAATCACTCTAAATCCAGGGGGAGTGCTTTCAGAAAGTATTTACACTCCTTGACTTCTTCCACATGTTGGGTTGTGTTGTGTTGTGTTGTGCTGTGTTGCGTTGTGCTGTGTTGTGTTGTGCTGTGTCACTGGCCTATGCACAATATCCCATAATGTCAAAGTGGAAATATGTTTTGAAATCTTTCCAAATACTTAAAAATGAAATGCTGAAAATGTCTTGAGGTAATAAGTATTCAACCCCTTTGTTATGGCAAGCTTAAAAAAGTTCAGGAGTAAACATCTGCTTAACAAGTCACATAAGAAGTTGCATGGACTTTCATGATTTTTCAATGACTACCTCATCTCTGTACCCCACACATACATATCTGTATGAAGGTCATTCAGTCAATTTCAAACACAGATTCAACGTCAAAGATCAGGGAGGTTTTCCAATGCCTCGCAAAGAAGGGCACCTATTGATAGATGGGTAAAAACAGCAGATAATAAATATCCCTTTGAGCATGGTGAAATTATTAATTACACTTTGGATGGTGTATCAATACACCCAGTCACTACAAAGTCCTTCCTAACTCAGTTGCTGGAGAGGAAGGAAACCACTCAGAGATTTCACCATGAGGCCAATGGTGACTTTAAAAAAGTTTAAAGTTTAATGGCTGTGATAGGAGAAAACTGAGGACGGATCAACAACATTGTAGGTACTCCACAATACTAACCTAAATGAAAGAAGGAAACCTGTACAGAATAAAAATATTCCAAAACATGCATTGTGTTTGTAATAAGGTACTAATTTAAAACTGCAAAAAAATGTGGGAGAGTACCACTCTTCATATTGAGTACCACTCTTCATATTGAGTACCACTCTTCATATTGACTACCACTCTTCATATTGACTACCACTCTTCATATTGAGTATCACTCTTCATATTGAGTACCACTCTTCATATTGAGTACCAATCTTCATATTGACTACCACTCTTCATACTCAATACTTGAATTGAGGGGGTACCACTCTTCATATTGAGTACCAATCTTCATATTGACTACCACTCTTCATACTGAAGAGGTACTCTTCATAGAGGGGTACCACTCTTCATACTCAATACTGAAGAGTACCAATCTTCATATTGAGTACCACTCTTCATACTCAATACTGAAGAGGGGTACCACTCTTCATATTGAGTACCACTCTTCATATTGACTACCACTCTTCATATTGACTACCACTCTTCAAATTGACTACCACTCTTCATATTGACTACCACTCTTCATATTGAGTACCACTCTTCATATTGAGTACCACTCTTCTACCACTCTTCATATTGAGTACCACTCTTCATATTGACTCTTCATATTGAGTACCACTCTTCATATTGAGTACCACATATTGACTACCACTTCATATTGAGTACCACTCTTCATATTGAGTACCACTCTTCATATTGAGTACCACTCTTCATATTGAGTACCACTCTTCATATTGAGTACCACTCTTCATATTGACGACCACTCTTCATATTGACTACCACTCTTCATACTGACTACCACTCTTCATATTTTCAAGCATGGTGGTGGCTGCATCATGTTATTTGTATTTGTATTTATTATGGATCCCCAATAGTTTCTGCCAAGGCAGCAGCTACTCTTCCTGGGGTTTATTATGGATCCCCAATAGTTTCTGCCAAGGCAGCAGCTACTCTTCCTGGGGTCAGGCAACACTAAGGAAGTTATACCATTTAAAAAACATTACAATACATTCATTACAGAATTCAAAACACACTAAGTGTGTGCCCTCAGGCCCATACTCTACTACCACATACAGTATCTACAACGCAAAGTCCATGTGTACGTGTCTCTGCCTATGTTTGTGTTACTTCTCAGTCCCCACTGTTCCATAAGGTGTATTTTTACCTGCTTTTTAAATCGGATTCTACTGCTGCATCAGTTACCTGATGTGGAATAGAGTTCTATGTAGTCATGGCTCTACGTAGTAAAGTGTGCTTCCCATAGTCTGTTCTGGACTTGGGGACTGTGAAGAGACATGGTGACATGTCTTGTGGGGTATGAATGGGTGTCTGAGCTGTGTGCTAGTATTTTAAACAGACAGCTCGGTACCTTCAGCTTCCACTTTGAGTCATGAGAGATTGACATGCATGTCATTAATGTTAGCTCTCTGTGTACTTTTAAGGGCCAGCCGTGCTGCCCTGTTCTGTATGCTTGTGATCGGCAAGGGAGCTTTTAGGAGAAAAAGAAATGGAACACAAATCCTAGAGGAAAACCTGGTTCAGTCTGCTTTCCAACAGACACTGTGAGACAAATTCACCTTTCAGCAGGACAATAACCTGAAACACAAGGCCAAACATACACTGGAGTTACATACCAAGAAGACAATGAATGTTCCTGAGTGGCCTAGTTACAGTTTGACTTAAATCGTTTTTGTCTAGCAATAATCAACAATCAACTTGACAGAGCTTAAGGATTTTAAAAGAATAATGTGCAAATATTGTACAATCCAGGTGTGCAAAGCTCTTAGAGACTTACCCAGAATGAATCACAGCTGCAATTGCTTCCTAAGGTGATTCCAACATGTATTGACTCATGGGTGTGAAACCTTATGTCAATTAGATATTTCTGTATTTCATTTTCAATAAATGTGCAAACATTTCTAAAAACATTTATTCACTTTGTCATTATGGGGTGTTGTTTGTCGATGAGCGAGAAAAACAAAACAATTTAATCCATTTTAATTCAGGCTGTAAGAAACCAAAATGTGTAATAGGGGTATGGGGGGGGTATGAATACTTTCTGAAGGCACTGTAGCTTCCACACACACACACACACACACACACACACACACACACACACACACACACACACACACACACACACACACACACACACACACACACACACACACACATGCGCACACACACACACACACGCACACACACACGCACACACACGCACGCGCACACACGCGCACACACACACGCACACACACACGCACACACACACGCACACACACGCACACACACACACACACAGCTGGTTGCTGATAAACACAGGGCATGGCTATGCATGGTAGCTTCCATAATAACAGTTTCCACGTACTGTACTAGGTGGAATTGGGAAACTGCAGGGTTGATTAAATTCATGCATAGCGAGACAACGCTGCAATGCAACTCCAATTTCAGTGGTGTCAGATAACTCAGTATATGAGACTATGTTATGCCCAAGTGGCATGAAATCAGATGACAATGAGCACTATGATCAATATGTTATGACTGTTGAGTGTTGCACGTATTCCCTATTGCCCTAACATTGACAGAATAGTACTATGTTTTATTGTGAGTGCAGTGTGTGAAGCATTACTTCCTGGGTTTGATTTCAGAGACCCTCTCACAGAGAGAGATGGACATCATAAAGACTGGCCAGCACTGTCTAGGAGACTACAATACTTCCTGTGTTTGGCGTCAAAGACCCTCGAGGAGAGAGATCGTTAAGAGGATAGTAACTATTTAATACATTCCCTATCTGACAGTATCACAATAGTACCGTTTCATCAATAGTGTAGATTGCTGTGTGTGAAGCACTACTTCTCAGTCAGAGAGTGACATCACAGAGATAGACCCTTTTCTGCATGTAGATTGATGGGTAATGTTGACACATTTCTACCTGGGTGTGACGTCACAGAAGCTGGAAACAGAGCAAGACAGACATCATAGTGAGGCCAGAGTAGCCTGTCCTTCTGCACTTTGAGTGACGAGAACAAAGAGAAATGGGAGCGAGGGGAGAGAGGTCGTGAGGTAGAGAAGAGAGAAGGGAGAGAGAGGGAGCGAGGGAGGGACAAGGGAGAGAAGGGAGAGAAAGAGGGAGCGAGGGATGGAGGGAGAGAGCACAAGGGAGAGAAGGGACAGAGAGAGGGAGCGAGGGAGAGAAGGGAGAGAGAGAGGGAGCGAGGGAGAGAAGGGAGAGAGGGAGAGAGAGAGGGAGCGAGGCAGAGAAGGGAGAGTTTGCCGATTTACAGTAAATGTGTGTTTTTGATGAACAAGAGCATATGGTACAGATGATATAGGATATGATATGAATCCACCCAGTATTACCAGAAAATGGGTTCAAATGTGATTTTTCTGGTTGAAATTGTATGGCAAAACCCAAGCCATGAACAGGTACTTGCAGAATTCTCTCACTGGGCATCACAACTCCCATGTTCCTCTACCCAAAAGTAGAGCCCCCCTCCCCCACATAGATACTTCGACAAGATTCACTATAATGAATCACTCTCTCTTCTCTTTCTCCTGCTTCACAGCTCTCTGACATCACAACACCCAGCACCTTGAACCTCCATTCATTTAGCTGTTCTACTAGTTCACAAGGTAGATGGGAGTGAGGGAAGAGTGAGAGAAGAGTGAGAGAAGAGTGAGGGAAGAGTTTGAGAGAGAGAGGACAGGGAGAGTGAGGGAGAGAAGAGACAGAGAAAACGATGGGATGGGAGAAGTGAGGTGGGAATGGAGAGCGCTCAAAGGCTGTGAAGAGGAAAGGGAGAGGGAGAGAGAGAGAAAGAGACAGAGAGAGAGAGAGAGAGAGAGAGAGAGAGACCAACACACACAAGGAAAAATATATATATGTCACGTTCTGACCATAGTTCTGTTATTTTATTCTTTGTTTTAGTATGGTCAGGGCGTGAGTTGGGGTGGGCAGTCTATGTTTGTTTTTCTATGTTGGTTTTTCTATGTTGGTTTTTGTGTTCGGCCTAGTATGGTTTTCAATCAGAGGCAGGTGTCATTAGTTGTCTCTGATTGAGAATCATACTTAGGTAGCCTGGGTTTCACTTTTGGTTTGTGGGTGTTTGTTTTCCATGTGAGTGTTTGGTCCACACGGTACTATTTCGGTTTTCGTTCGTTCGTTCACTTTATTGTTTTGTATTTCAGTGTTTAGTTTGTTTAATTAAATATTACATCATGAACACTTACCACGCTGCGCTTTGGTCTGATCCTTCTTCCACCTCTGAATGCCATTACAGAAACACCCACCACAAAAGGACCAAGCATCGTGGTAACGGGCAGCAGCAGCGATGTCAGGACTCCTGGACATGGGAGGACGTTTTGGACAGCAAGGGTTGCTACACATGGGAGGAGATCCTGGCTGGAAGGATCGCCTCCCATGGGAACAGGTGGAGGCAGCTAGGAGAGCAGAGGCAGCCGGGAGAGGAGCCAGCGATATGAGGGAACACGGCTGGCAAGGAAGCCCTAGAGGCAACCACAAAAATGTATTGGAGGAGGCACACGGGGAGAGTGGCTAAGGCAGGTAGGAGACCTGCTCCAACTCCTTGTGCTTACCAGAGAGCGAGAGGGACCGGGCAGGCACTGTGTTATGCGGTGGAGCGCACGGTGTCCCGGTGCGTGTGCATAGCCTGGTGCGATACATTCCAGCTCCTCGTATCGGCCGGGCTAGAGTGGGCATCGAGCCAGGTGCAATGAAGCCAGCTCTACGCATCTGGTCTCCAGTGCGTCTCCTCAGGCCGGCGTACATGGCACCAGCCGTACGCATGGTGTCCCCGGTACGCCAGCACAGCCCAGTGAGGGCTATTCCACCTCGCCGCACTGGCCTGGCTAGTTGAGACAGTTGAGACAGTTGAGACAGTTGAGAAAGTTGAGACAGCTGAGATAGTTGAGACAGCTGAGATAGTTGAGACAGCTGAGACAGTTGAGATAGCTGAGACAGTTGAGACAGTTGAGACAGTTGAGAAAGTTGAGAAAGTTGAGATAGTTGAGACAGTTGAGATAGTTGAGACAGTTGAGACAGTTGAGAAAGTTGAGACAGCTGAGATAGTTGAGACAGCTGAGATAGTTGAGACACTGAGATAGTTGAAACAGTTGAAATAGTTGAGACAGTTGAGATAGTTGAGACAGTTGAGACAGTTGAGAAAGTTGAGACAGCTGAGATAGTTGAGACAGCTGAGATAGTTGAGACAGCTGAGATAGTTGAGACAGCTGAGATAGTTGAGACAGCTGAGATAGTTGAAACAGTTGAGATAGTTGAGACAGTTGAGACAGTTGAGATAGTTGAGACAGTTGAAGTTGAGACAGTTGAGAAGTTGAGACAGTTGAGACAGTTGAAACAGTTGAGAAGTTGAGACAGTTGAGATAGTTGAAACAGTTGAGAAGTTGAGACAGTTGAGAAGTTGAGACAGTTGAGACAGTTGAAAAGTTGAGATAGTTGAGACAGTTGAGACAGTTGAAACAGTTGAAAAGTTGAGATAGTTGAGACAGTTGAGACAGTTGAGACAGTTGAAACAGTTGAAAAGTTGAGACAGTTGAAACAGTTGACATAGTTGAGACAGTTGAAACAGTTGACATAGTTGAGACAGTTGAAACAGTTGACATAGTTGAGACAGTTGAGAAGTTGAGACAGTTGAAACAGTTGACATAGTTGAGACAGTTGAGAAGTTGAGACAGTTGAAACAGTTGACATAGTTGAGACAGTTGAGATAGTTGAGACAGTTGAGAAGTTGAGACAGTTGAAACAGTTGAAACAGTTGAGACAGTTGAGAAGTTGAGACAGTTGAGACAGTTGACATAGTTGAGACAGTTTATCCTGACAGTTGAGAAGTTGAGACAGTTTATCCTGACAAGTTGAGACAGTTTATTGAGAAGTTGAGACAGTTTGAAACCTGACATAGTTGAGACAGTTTATCCTGAGACAGCTTGAGAAGTTGAGACAGTTGAAACTGACATAGTTGAGACAGTTGAGAATCCTGAGACAGTTGAGATAGTTTAGACAGTTGACATAGTTGAGATAGTTTAGTTGAGACAGTTTATCCTGACATAGTTGAGACAGTTTATCCTGACATAGTTGAGATAGTTTATCCTGACATAGTTGAGACAGTTTATCCTGACATAGTTGAGACAGTTTATCCTGACATAGTTGAGACAGTTTATCCTGACATAGTTGAGACAGTTTATCCTGACATAGTTGAGACAGTTTATCCTGACATAGTTGAGACAGTTTATCCTGACATAGTTGAGACAGTTTATCCTGACATAGTTGAGACAGTTTATCCTGACATAGTTGAGACAGTTGAAACTGACATAGTTGAGACAGTTTATCCTGACATAGTTGAGACAGTTTGAGAAGTTGAGACAGTTGAGAAGCTTGAAACAGCTGACATAGTTGAGACAGTTGAAACCTGACATAGTTGAGACAGTTGAGAAGTTGAGACAGTTGAGACAGTTGAGACAGTTGAGAAGTTGAGACAGTTGAAACACTTGACATAGTTGAGACAGTTGAGAAGTTGAGACAGTTGAGAAGTTGAGACAGTTGAAATCCTGACATAGTTGAGACAGTTGAGATAGTTGAGACAGTTGAGCTGAGACAGCTGAAACAGCTGACATAGTTGAGACAGTTGAGAAGCTGAGACAGCTGAGAAGTTGAGACAGTTGGATAGTTGAGACAGTTGAAACAGTTGACATAGTTGAGACAGTTGACATAGTTGGAGACAGTTGACATAGTTGAGACAGTTGAAACAGTTGACATAGTTGAGACAGTTGGAGAAGTTGAGACAGTTGAGAAGTTGAGACAGTTGAAACAGACATAGTTGAGACAGTTGAGAAGTTGAGACAGTTGAAACAGCTTGACATAGCTGAGACAGTTGAGAAGCTGAGACAGTTGAAACAGTTGACATAGTTGAGACAGCTGACATAGCTGAGACAGACATAGTTGAGACAGTTGAGATAGTTGAGACAGCTGAAACAGTTGACATAGCTGAGACAGTTGAGATGAGACAGTTGTTAAGACAGTTGAAACAGACATAGTTGAGACAGTTGAAACAGTTGACATAGTTGAGACAGAAACAGCATAGTTGAGACAGTTGAAACAGTTGACATAGTTGAGACAGTAGTGACATAGTTGAGACAGCTGAAACAGTTGACATAGTTGAGACAGTTGAAACTGACATAGTTGAGACAGTTGAGAAGTTGAGACAGTTGAGAAGTTGAGACAGTTGAAACAGCTGACATAGTTGAGACAGTTGAAACACTTGACATAGTTGAGACAGTTGAGAAGTTGAGACAGTTGAAACAGTTGACATAGTTGAGACAGCTGAGAAGTTGAGACAGCTGAAACAGCTGACATAGTGGAGACAGTTGACATAGCTGAGACAGTTGACATAGTTGAGACAGCTGACATAGCTGAGACAGCTGAAACAGTTGCATAGTTGAGACAGTTGAGAAGTTGAGACAGTTGAGAAGTTGAGACAGTTGAAACAGTTGCATAGTTGAGACAGTTGAAACAGACATAGTTGAGACAGTTGAAACAGCTGACATAGTTGAGACAGTTGAAGTTGAGACAGTTGAGAAGTTGAGACAGTTGAAACAGTTGAGACAGCTGAAACAGTTGACATAGTTGAGAAGTTGAGATAGTGACATAGTTGAGACAGTTGAAACAGTTGACATAGTTGAGACAGTTGGAAACAGTTGACATAGCTGAGACAGTTGAGAAGTTGAGACAGTTGAGAAGTTGAGACAGTTGAAACAGTTGACATAGTTGAGACAGTTAAACAGACATAGTTGAAACAGTTGACATAGTTGAAACAGTTGAGAAGTTGAGACAGTTGAGAAGTTGAGATAGCTGAAACAGTTGAGAAGTTGAAACAGTTGAGAAGCTGAGACAGTTGAGAAGTTGAGACAGTTGAAACAGTTTGACACAGTTGAGAAGTTGAGATAGTTGAAACAGTTGAAACAGTTGAGAAGTTGAAACAGTTGAAACAGTTGAGAAGTTGAGACAGTTGAGAAGTTGAGACAGTTGAAACATAGTTGAAACAGTTGAGAAGTTGAGATAGTTGGAGACAGATTGAAGTTGAGACAGTTGAGAAGTTGAGACAGTTGAGAAGTTGAGATAGTTGAGAAGTTGAGATAGTTGAGAAGCTGAGACAGCTTGAGAAGTTGAGACAGTTGGAGAAGTTGAGACAGTGGAGAAGTTGAGATAGTTGAAACAGTTGAGAAGTTGAGACAGTTGAGAAGTTGAGATAGTTGAAACAGTTGAGAAGTTGAAACAGTTGACATAGTTGAGAAGTTGAGATAGTTGAAACAGTTGAAACAGTTGAAACAGTTGAAACAGTTGAGAAGTTGAGATAGTTGAAACAGTTGAGAAGTTGAAACAGTTGACATAGTTGAGACAGTTGATAAGTTCGTTGGCAAATCTGTAATATATTAGCTGTTTTTTGTATTGTTTTTGCAGGCTCTTGGATAGGTTTATTCATTAGCCTACACAAATGTCTTCTCTTCACTGTCTACTGCATTCCACAAATAGATGTGACTACCAGTACCAATGTAATGGCCAATGTTTGTCGTGATCACAACCTATTCCTCCTACCCTCTCTCTCACTCTTTCTATCTCTCTCTCACTTTCCCTTCTTCTCTCTGTCTCAGGCCTCTAGAACAGTTAGAACCCTGGTTGCTAGGCAACCCCCCTCATTCTGTGATTCCTTCTGAGATTCTGAAAGGTCTCTTGGCCAGAAGAGAAAAGAGGAGAGGAAAGGGAGAGTGAGAAGGATTGGAGGAGGGGAGGGGAGAGGGAGAGGAGCCTAGATGTTATGAGAGGTTAAAAGAGGTTAAGAGCGCTGGGCCAGTAACTGGAAGGTTACTGGTTCGAATCCCTGAGCCGACTAGGGGAGAATTCTGGAGATGTGCCCTTGAACAAGAAGCTTAACCATAATTGCTCCTGTAAGTTGTTCTGGATAAGAGCATCTGCTAAATTACTAAAATGTAAAAAAAAAAAAAAAAAAAAAAAAAAAAGAGATGTAGGAGGACAAAACCTGCGTCACGGGGCTGCTGTGTTCTCAACCAGAAAAAACAGTTATTTTCCTGTTTTTATAATGATAATAATGCTACCATATATATAATTAAATCATTCCAAATATAACAGCGTCTGTTTTGATTGCCGTTTCCATGCCGATGGAGCCCTTCCATTAGTTAGAGTTGGGAGCTCAGCTAGCTGAGAACAGCATTGATTTGAGTCAATATTACCTGTATACTGCAGATGGGTAAACAGTCAGCCGGAACAACAGAGAGTGCTTTTGAGAGTGTGTTTTGATGTTGTTTCAGAGTAGTGTGACATACACACTGTGTATGTCGATGGAGCCAGGACAGCACGAAAAAGGACAAAAAGGGCAAAACAAGAATAAAATAATGTGTATGTGTTTCTTTGTATACTAAGTCGTCATAAACTCAGCAAAAAGAAACATCCCTTTTCAGGACCCTGACTTTCAAAGATAATTGGAAAAAATCCAAATATCTTCATAGATCTTCAATGTAAAGAGTATAAACACTATTTCCCATGCTTGTTCAATGAACCATGAACAATTAATGAGCATGCACAATTATGAAAACTTAGGACACTAAAGAGGCCTTTCTACTGACTCTGAAAAACACCAAAAGGAAGATGCCCAGGGTCCCTGCTCATCTGCGTGAACGTGCCTTAGGCATGCTGCAAGGAGGCATGAGGACTGCAGATGTGGCCAGGGCAATACATTGCAATGTCCGTAATGTGAGACGCCTAAGACAGCGCTACAGAGAGACAGGACAGACAGCTGATCGTCCTCGCAGTGCAGACCACGTGTAAGGATCAGTACATCCGAACATCACACCTGTGGGACAAGTACAGGATTGCAACAACAACTGCCCGAGTTACACCAGGAATACATAATCCCTCCATCAGTGCTCAGACTGTCCACAATAGGCTGAGAGAGGCTGGACTGAGGGCTTGTAGGCCTGTTGTAAGGCAGGTCCTCACCAGACATCACCTGGCCTGTACTCTGGAGCGGGATCGATTTGGAGGTGGAGGGTCCGTCATGGTCTGGGGCGGTGTGTCACAGCATCATCGGAATGAGTTTGTTGTCATTACAGGCAATCTCAACGATGTACATTACAGGGAATATATCCACCTCCCTCATGTGGTACCCTTCCTGCAGGCTCATCTTGACATGACCCTCCAGCATGACAATGCCACCAGCCATACTGCTCGTTCTGTGCGTGATTTCCTGCAAGACAGGAATGTCAGTGTTCTGCCATGGCCAGTGAAGAGCCCGGATCTCAATCCCATTGAGCACGTCTGGGACCTGTTGGATAGGAGGGTGAGGGCTAGGGCCATTCCCCCCAGAAATGTCCGGAAACTTGCAGGTGCCTTGGTGGAAGAGTGGGGTAACATCTCACAGCAAGAACTGGCAAATCTGGTTCAGTCCATGAGGAGGAGATACACTGCAGTACTTAAATCAGCTGGTGGCCACACCAGATACTGACACTTACTTTTGATTTTGACCCCCCCCTTTGTTCAGGGACACATTATTCCATTTCTGTTAGTCATATGTCTGTGGAACTTGTTCAGTTTATGTCTCAGTTGTTGAATCTTATGTTCATACAAATATTTACACGTTAAGTTTGCTGAAAATCAACACAGTTGACAGTGAGAGGAGGTTTCTTCTTTTGCTGAGTTTAGTATGTGACTGTTAAGGTTGATCCAAATGAGCAAGACACATGCACGCACGCACACATAGACTAACCTAACCAGTAGAGAGAGAGGTGGAGAGGAGGAGAGAGAGGAGAATTTATGCTTTGGCCACAAATACAAGTATAGGGTGAGACAACAACATTATTTGGGTATGAGTTAATTAATATTCTGTTAACTTCAGCAGTGCACCATCTCTTTATTAAGCAGTAGCTTAGCAACAAGTCACCCCCCCCCACACACACACACAAACACGTTAGAGTTTAAGGTGCTACAAGCCATTTTTGTAATTGTTTTATCAAGTGTCACTTCCTTTTAGATCAAATCGAACCAAATCAAATTTTATTTGTCACATGCGCCGAATACAACAGGTGTATTTCACCTTACAGTGAAATGCTTACTTACAAGACCTTAACCAACAATGCAGTTTTAAGAAAAATAAGTGTTTAAGTAATAAGTGTTTAAGTAATAAGTAAAAAATAGATAAGCAAAAAACAAAAATAATACGTGGTAGAAACATTATATACTGAATAAGTCACAAATAACGCGTAAAAACACACAATAGCTGAATTGGCTAGGAGACCGTAAAACGGCAGCCATCTCCTCCGGCACGATTACCATGACATGGTGAGGGGTTTTGAATTCATAATTCCACCATTTGTTATTGATGTGGTGTAATTGTCTCAGAGGGCTGAGCTGTCCATTGAGGCATACTATGGGAAAACATGGCTGCGTGATTTATTGTATATAGTGGATGTAGCGTATTGGCTTGAGGGATCACTCACAAACACACAAAGTAAAACTCAGAGACAACAGTGCACACACACACACACACACCAGGGTTTCTGGGAAGGTTTTAATTTGTTTGACATTTGAGAAATGTACCAGTCATCCATAGGCCTGTTCATTGGGTGCGTAACCCATTAGGGCATCCACCCAGGCAGCCATCGCCATCTATACATAAGGGATATTGGGCCAAATGAGACGCATTTGAGTGTCCTTCAAAACATCCTATAACAAATGACAAAAACACTATTCGTTGTGTTTTTGATGTGTAGCATAACTTTAGAAACTGTTTTGTTGGTTTTTACTTTCCTAACACAACAATATTCCACCTCAGCTGAATGCATCAGAACATTGCATTGTATAGGCCTATTTTTTTTTATTTTACCTTTATTTTTAACTAGGTAAGTCAGTTAAGAACAAATTCTTATTTTCAATGACGGCCTAGGAACAGTGGGTTAACTGCCTTGTTCAGGGGCAGAACGACAGATTTGTACCTTGTCAGCTCGGGGGTTTTAACTTGCAACCTTCCACATTACTAGTCCAACGCTCTAACCACTAGGCCACCCTGCCGCCCCTGTTGTATTTGGCTTAGATGTCCTCTGTATGGACAACATCTGTGATCTTTTATTTCAGGACCAACATTTTACATGTTGCGATCATATTTTTGTTCAGTGTAATAACGTTTTGGTATTTTCCCTATTACACTGAGCAGAAATATAACCACAACATGTAAAATGTTGGTCCCATGTTTAATGAGCTGAAATATAAGATCACAGATGTTGTCCATACGCACAAAAATTGTATTTCTCTCTTATTTGTGCACAAATGTGTTCACATCCCTGCTAGTGAGCATTTATCCTTTGCCAAGATAATCCATCCATCTGACAGGTGTGGCATATCAATGAAGCTGATTAAACAGCATCATTACACAGGTGCACCTTGTGCTGGGGACAATACAAGGCCACTCTAAAATGTGCAGTTTTGTTACACAACACAATGCCACAGATCTCAAGTTTTGAGGGAGTGTGCAATTGGCATGCTGACTGCAGGAATGTCCACCAGAGCTGATGCCAGAGAATCGAATGTTGATTTCTCTACCATAAACCGTCTCCAATGGTATTTTTGAGAATTTGGCAATACATCCAGCCGTCTTCAAAACTGCAGACCATGTGCATGACTTTGTGTGGGCGAGTGGTTTGCAGATGTCAACATTGTGAACAGAGTAGTGGCGGTGGGGTTATGGTATGGGCAGGCATAAACTATGGACAACAAAAACAATTGCATTTTATCGATGGCAATTTGAATGCACAAAAATACCGTGATGAGATCCTGAGATTGTTTTAAGGTATCTATGACCAACAGAAGTGTATCTGTATTCCCAGTCATGTGAAATCCTTTGAAGTTATTTCAATTGACTGATTTTTCTCATATGAACTGTAAGTTAGTCAAATCTTTGAACCTTTTGCAGGTTTGCGTTAATTTTTTGTTCAGTATATATTGCGGCATTAAATTAAGTTTAGAATTGTATCTCGACCTTCTTGGTTTTTAATTTTCATGGTATATTGCTATATTGCAGCAACCACAACATTACAGTTGGAACTTAATTTGGCAAAAAAACCTGTATGAAACTGGTTTAAACCTTCACAACATTTTGAACAGGCAATTGCCAAGAAAGGCAAGTGCCTACAGTATCCAACAAATGACAACACTACGCTAATGATATTTATTTTACAGGCACACCTATTTTAATCAATGTGATTTTGTTTCACTAAATCTCCACCTGTATAGTTGGTTAATTCTCTGGCTGGGCAAATAAGAGGAGGTGGTATAGTTCATCTGTACGTTTGCTCATCTATCACTAATCAGAAACGTTTAGCATGCTGTAATGTAGCCTACATCAAGTGTTCATCTATCACTGATCAGAAACGTTTAGCATGCAGTAATGTAGCCCTAATCAATTGTAGGACTAATATTTTGCTTGATGGCGTATAGGCATCTCCAAAAGCCAGCAGAGGTTGTGAAATATGAAAACGAGGCTCACATGATTTTCTATTGATATCTTGATGAATAAACCTTCAATGTAAGACCCTACGCCCATTCCCTAACATAGTGGAGTGAGGAAAGAGAATAAACATGGATAAAAAAACATGGGCTTGCCTTGAGCTCTGTTTCATGAACAAAATCACTATTGATTTCCTATGCATGGCACAGCCATGTAGACTATAGGCTGCACAGACCAGTAACATCATCAAATCAAAATATACTATTCTATTCTTTTGAAAATGTATTTTAATAGTCTCATTATGTTTCTAGGAACCTGACTAAAATGAGTGAATAGTGGATGTATTTTTGATGGTGTATATTTTCAATGGGTTTATTTAAATGGACATCCTCCAACATCGGCACAAGACTTATCCTGGCAAGAATGGAGTAAAAATAGGACCGTAGGAATTGGGTTCTAAAAAACAATGCCTGATTAAAAGTCTGTCTTTAAAGGGTATTAGAAAAGGAGAGAGGGAGAGAGAGAGAGAGAGTGGTGTGAAAGAGAGAGGGAGAAAGAGAGAGAGTGGTGTGAAAGAGAGGGGGAGAAAGAGAGAGAGTGGTGTGAAAGAGAGGGGGAGAAAGAGAGAGGTGTGAAAGAGAGAGGGAGAAAGAGAGAGAGTGTGGTGAAAAAGAGAGAGAGAGTGGTGTGAAAGAGAGAGAGAGAACGAGAGAGAGAGTGGTGTGAAAGAGAGGGGGAGAAAGAGAGAGAGTGGTGTGAAAGAGAGAGAGTGGTGTGAAAGAGAGAGAGAGAACGAGAGAGAGAGTGGTGTGAAAGAGAGGGGGAAAAGAGAGAGTGGTGTGAAAGAGAGAGAGAGTGGTTTGAAAGAGAGAGGGGGAAAGAGAGAGAGTGGTGTGAAAGAGGGAGAAAGAGAGAGAGTGGTGTGAAAGAGAAAGGGAGAAAGAGAGAGAGTGGTGTGAAAGAGAGAGGGAGAAAGAGAGAGAGTGGTGTGAAAGAGAGGGGGAGAAAGAGAGAGAGTGGTGTGAAAGAGAGAGAGTGGTGTGAAAGAGAGATTGAGAGAAAGAGAAAGAGAGAGGGAGAACGAGAGAGAGAGTGGTGTGAAAGAGAGATTGAGAGAAAGAGAAAGAGAGAGGGAGAACGAGAGAGAGAGTGGTGTGAAAGTGGGAGAAAGAGAGAGAAAGTGGTGTGAAAGAGAGAGCAAGAAAAAGAGAGAGTGGTGTGAAAGAGGAAGAAAGAGAGAGAGCGTGGTGTGAAAGAGAGAGGGAGAGAGATAGAGAGAGTGGTGTGAAAGAGAGAGGGAGAGAGATAGAGAGAGTGGTGTGAAAGAGAGACGGAGAGAGATAGAGAGAGTGGTGTGAAAGAGAGAGAGTGGTGTGGAAGAGAGAGGGAGAAAGAGAGAGTGGTGTGAAAGGGAGAGAGAGAGTGGTGTGAAAGGGAGAGAGAGAGAGAGGGAGAAAGAGAGAGAATGGTGTGAAAGAGAGAGGCAGAACGAGAGAGAGAGTGGTGTGAAAGAGAGGGGGAGAAAGAGAGAGGTGTGAAAGAGAGAGGGAGAAAGAGAGAGTGGTGTGAAAGGGAGAGAGAGGTGTGAAAGAGAGAGGAAGAAAGAGAGTGGTGTGAAAGGGAGAGAGAGAGAGAGAGAGAGATAGAGAGATAGGGAGAAAGAGAGAGAGTGGTGTGAAAGAGAGAGGGAGAAAGAGAGAGTGGTGTGAAAGGGAGAGAGAGGTGTGAAAGAGAGGGAGAAAGAGAGAGTGGTGTGAAAGGGAGAGAGAGTGAAAGAGAGAGGGAGAAAGAGAGAGTGGTGTGAAAGGGAGAGAGAGTGGTGTAAAGAGAGAGAGTGGTGAAAGAGAGAGGGAGAAAAGAGAGAGTGGTGTGAAAGAGAGAGGGGAAAGAGAGAGTGGTGTGAAAGAGAGAGAGTGGTGTGAAAGAGAAAGGGAGAAAGAGAGAGAGTGGTGTGAAAAGAGAGAGGGGGAAAGAGAGAGTGGTGTGAAAAGAGAGAGTGGTGTGAAAGAGAGAGGGAGAAAGAGAGAGAGTGTGGTGTGAAAGAGAAAGAGAGAACGAGGGAGAGAGAGAGAGTGATGTGAAAGAGAGAGGGGGAAAGAGAGAGCATGTGGTGTGAAAGAGAGAGAGAGAACGAGAGAGAGAGAGAGAGAGAGAGTGGTGTGAAAGAGAGGGGGAGAAAGAGAGAGAGTTGTGTGAAAGTGAGAGAGTGGTGTGAAAGAGAGAGGCAGAATGAGAGAGAGAGTGGTGTGAAATAGAGAGAGTGGTGTGAAAGAGAGGGGGAGAAAGAGAGAAAGAGAGAGAAAGTGGTGTGAAAGAGAGCAAGAAATAGAGAGAGAGTGGTGTGAAAGAGAGAGGGGAAAAGAGAGTGGTGTGAAAGAGAGAGGGAGAAAGAGAGAGTGGTGTGAAAGGGAGAGAGAGAACGAGAGAGAGAGAGTGGTGTGAAAGAGAGATTGAGAACGAGAGAGAGAGTGGTGTGAAAGAGAGATTGAGAGAAAGAGAAAGAGAGAGGGAGAACGAGAGAGAGAGTGGTGTGAAAGTGGGAGAAAGAGAGAAAGTGGTGTGAAAGAGAGAGCAAGAAAAAGAGAGAGTGGTGTGAAAGAGGAAGAAAGAGCGAGAGAGTGGTGTGAAAGAGAGAGGGAGAGAGATAGAGAGAGTGGTGTGAAAGAGAGAGGGAGAGAGATAGAGAGAGTGGTGTGAAAGAGAGAGGGAGAGAGATAGAGAGAGTGGTGTGAAAGAGAGACGGAGAGAGATAGAGAGAGTGGTGTGAAAGAGAGAGAGTGGTGTGGAAGAGAGAGGGAGAAAGAGAGAGTGGTGTGAAAGGGAGAGAGAGAGTGGTGTGAAAGGGAGAGGCAGAACGAGAGAGAGAGTGGTGTGAAAGAGAGGGGGAGAAAGAGAGAGGTGTGAAAGAGAGAGAGAAAGAGAGAGTGGTGTGAAAGAGAGAGAGAGGTGTGAAAGAGAGAGGGAGAAAGAGAGAGTGGTGAGAAAGGGAGAGAGAGTGGTGTAAAAGAGAGAGTGGTGTGAAAGAGAGAGGAGAGAAAGAGAGAGAGGTGTGAAAGAGAGAGAGAGGTGTGAAAGAGAGAGGGAGAAAAGAGAGTGGTGTGAAAGGGAGAGAGAGGTGTGAAAGAGAGAGGGAGAAAGAGAGAGTGGTGTGAAAGGAGAGAGAGGTGTGAAAGAGAGAGGGAGAAAAAGAGAGTGGTGTGAAAGGGAGAGAGAGTGGTGTAAAGAGAGAGGTGAAAGAGAGAGGGAGAAAGAGAGAGAGTGGGTGAAAGAGAGAGAGGGGGAAAGAGAGAGAGGGTGTGAAAGAGAGAGAGTGGTGTGAAAGAGAAAGGGAGAAAGAGAGAGAGTGGTGTGAAAGAGAGAGGTGAAAGAGAGAGAGTGGTGTGAAAGAGAGGGGGAGAGAGAGAGAGTGTGAAAGAGAGAGAGTGGTGTGAAAGAGAGAGGGAGAAAGAGAGAGAGTGTGGTGTGAAAGAGAGAGAGAGAACGAGGGAGAGAGAGAGAGTGGTGTGAAAGAGAGAGGGGGAAAGAGAGAGCATGTGGTGTGAAAGAGAGAGAGAGAACGAGAGAGAGAGAGAGAGAGAGAGAGTGGTGTGAAAGAGAGGGGGAGAAAGAGAGAGTTGTGTGAAATAGGGAGAAAGAGAGAGAGAGTGGTGTGAAAGAGAGCAAGAAATAGAGAGAGAGTGGTGTGAAAGAGAGAGAGTGGTGTGAAAGAGAGAGAGTGGTGTGAAAGAGAGAGGGAGAAAGAGAGAGTGGTGTGAAAGAGAGAGAGGAGAAAAAGAGAGTGGGGTGAAAGAGAGAGAGAGAGAAAGAGAGAGGGGAGAAAGAGAGAGAGTGGTGTGAAAGAGAGAGAGTGGTGTGAAAAGAGAGTGGTGAGAAAGAGAGAGGGAGAAAGAGAGAGTGCAGAAAGAGAGAGAGTGGTGTGAAAGAGAGAGGGAGAAAGAGAGAGTGGTGTGAAAGAGAGAGGGGGAAAGAGAGAGTGGGTGAAAAAGAGAGAGTGGTGTGAAAGAGAGAGGGGAGAAAGAGAGAGAGTGGTGTGAAAGAGAGGGGGAAAAGAGAGAGTGGTTTAGAGAGGGAGAGAAAGAGAGTGGTGTGAAAAGAGAGAGAGTGAAAGAGAGAGGGAGAAAGAGAGAGTGTGTGAAAGGAAGAGAGAGGGGAGAAAGAGAGAGAGGGTGAAAGAGAGATGCAGAAAGAGAGAGAGAGTGGTGTGAAAGAGAGAGGGGGAAAGAGAGAGTGGGTGAAAGAGAGAGAGTGGTGTGAAAGAGAGAGAGAAGAGGAGAGTGAGTGTGAAGAAAGAGAGAGGGGGAAAGAGAGAGTGGTGTGAAAGAGAGAGAGAGAAAGAGAGAGTGGTGAAAGAGAGAGAAAGGGGTGTGAAAGAGAGAGGGAGAAAGAGAGAGTGGTGTGAAAGAGAGAGAGTGGTGTGAAGAGAGAGGGAGAAAGAGAGAGAGTGGTGTGAAAGAGAGAGAGAGAAGAGGAGAGAGAGAGAGAGTGGTGTGAAAGAGAGAGGGAGAAAGAGAGAGAGTGGTGTGAGAGAGAGAGAGAAAGAGAGAGAGAGTGGTGAGAGAGAGAGAGAGTGGTGGTGAAAGAGAGGGGGAGAAAGAGAGGAGAGTGGTGTGAAAAAGAGAAGGGAGAGAGAGAGAGAGTGGTGTGAAAGAGAGAAAGAGAGTGGTGTGAAAGAGGGAAAGAGAAAGAGAAAGGAGAAAGAGAGAGTGGTGTGAAAGAGAGAGAGAGAAAGAGAGAGAGTGGTTTGAAAGTGATAGAGAGAAACAGAGAGAGTGGTGTGAAAGAGAGAGAGAGTGGTGTGAAAGAGAGAGGGGCGAAAGAGAGAGAGTGGTGTGAAAGAGAGAGGGAGAAACAGAGAGTGGTGTGAAAGAGAGAGAGAGTGGTGTGAAAGAGAGAGGGAGAAAGAGAGAGTGGTGTGAAAGAGAGAGGGAGAAAGAGAGAGTGGTGTGAAAGAGAGAGAGAAAGAGAGATGAAAGAGATAGGGAGAAAAAGAGAGTGGTGTGAAAAGAGAGAGTGGTGTGAAAGAGAGAGAGTGGTGTGAAAGAGAGAGGGAGAAAGAGAGAGAGAGTGGTGTGAAAAGAGAGGGAGATTGAGAGAAAGGTGTGAAAAGAGAGGGAGAAAAGAGAGAGAGTGGTGTGAAAGAGAGGGAGAAAGAGAGAGTGGTGTGAAAGAGGGGAGAAAGAAAGAGAGTGGTGTGAAAGAGAGGGGAAGAAAAGAGAGAGAGTGGTGAAAAAGAGGGGGAGAGAGAGAGAGAGTGGTGTGAAAGAGAGGGGGAGAGAGAGAGAGAGTGGTGTGAAAGAGAGATGGAGAGAGAAGAGAGAGTGGTGTGAAAGAGAGAGAGTGGTGTGGAAAGAGAGAGGGGAAAGAGAGAGTGGTGTGAAAGAGAGAGAGTGGTGTGAAAGAAAGAGAGAGAGAGAGTGGAGAAAGAGAGAGAATGGTGTGAAAGAGAGAGGCAGAAAGAGAGAGAGTGGTGTGAAAGAGAGGGGGAAAAGAGAGTGGTGTGAAAGAGAGAGGGAAAAAGAGAGAGTGGTGTGAAAGAAGGGAGAGAGTGGTGTGAAAGAGAGAGGGAGAAAAGAGAGAGTGGTGAAAGAGAGAGGTGAAAGAGAGAGAGTGGTGTGAAAGAGAGAGGGAGAAAGAGAGAGTGGTGTGAAAGAGAGGAGAAAAAGAGAGAGTGGTGTGAAAGAGAGAGGGAGAAAAGAGAGAGTGGTGTGAAAAGAGAGAGGGGAAATAGAGAGAGTGGTGTGAAAGAGAGGGGAGAAAGAGAGAGAGTGGTGTGAAAGAGAGAGGGGAGAAAAGAGAGTGGTGTGAAAGAGAGAGAGTGGTGTGAAAGAGAGAGGGAGAAAGAGAGAGAGTTGTGAAAGAAAGAGAGAGAGAGAGAAGAGAGAGAGAGTGGTGTGAAAGAGAGAGGGGAAAAGAGAGAGAGTGGTGTGAAAGAGAGAGTGGTGTGAAAAGAGAGAGGGGAAAGAGAGAGGGAGAAAGAGAGAGTTGTGTGAAAGTGAGAGAGTGGTGTGAAAGAGAGGGGGAAAGAGAGAGTGGTGTGAAAGAGAGAAGAGAAAGAGAGAGTGGTGTGAAAGAGAGAGAGTGGTGTGAAAGAGGGGAGAAAGAGAAAGAGAGAGAAAGTGGTGTGAAAGAGCAAGAAAAGAGAGAGTGGTGGAAAGAGAGAGAGTGGTGTGAAAGAGAGAGAGTGGTGTGAAAGAGAGAGGGAGAAAAGAGAGAGTGGTGTGAAAGAGAGAGAGAGAGATAGAGAGAGAGGGAGAAAGAGAGAGAGTGGTGTGAAAGAGAGAGGGAGAGAGAGATGGGAGAAAGAGAGAGGAGAAAGAGAGAGTGGTGTGAAAAAGAGAGAGTGGTGAGAAAGAGAGAGGGAGAAAGAGAGAGTGGTGTGAAAGGGAGAGAGAGAGGAGAAGAGAGGGAGAAAGAGGAGTGAAAGAGAGGTGTGAAAGAGAGAGAGTGGGGAAAGAGAAGAGAAAGAGAGAGTGTGAAAGAGAGAGAGTGGTGTGAAAGAGAGAGGCAGAATGCAGAAGAGAGAGTGGTGTGAAAGAGAGAGGGGGAAAGAGAGAGTGGTGTGAAAGAGAGAGAGAGAAAGAGAGAGGGAGAAAGAGAGAGTGGTGTGAAAGAGAGAGGGGAGAAAGAGAGAGAGTGGTGTGAAAGAGAGAGGGGAGAAAGAGAGAGAGTGGTGTGAAAGAGAGAGGCAGAAAGAGAGAGAGAGTGGTGTGAAAGAGAGAGGGGGAAAGAGAGGGAGAGTGGTGTGAAAGAGAGAGAAAGAGGGAGATAGAGTGGTGTGAAAGAGAGAGAGTGGTGTGAAAGAGAGGGGGAGAAAGAGAGAGAGAGTGGTGTGAAAAAGGGAGAAAGAGAGAGAGAGAGAGTGGTGTGAAAGAGAGAATGAGAAAGGGAGAGAGTGGTGTGAAAGAGGGAGAGAGGTGTGAAAGAGAAAGGGAGAAAGAGAGAGTGGTGTGAAAGGGAGAGAGAGAGAGAGAGAGTGGTTTGAAAGAGAGAGAGTGGTGTGAAAGAGCGAGAAAGAGAGAGAGTGGTTTGAAAGAGATAGGGAGAAACAGAGAGAGTGGTGTGAAAGAGAGAGAGTGGTGTGAAAGAGAGAGGGAGAGAGAGTGGTGTGAAAGGGAGAGAGAGAGAGAGATAGAGAGTGGTGTGAAAGAGAGAGTGGTGTGAAAGAGAGAGTGGTGTGAAAGAGAGAGGGAGAAAGAGAGAGGTGTGAAAGAGAGAGGGGGAAAGAGGGAGGGGGAAAGAGAGAGTGGTGTGAAAGAGAGAGAGTGGTGTGAAAGAGAGAGGGGAAGAGAGAGAGTGTGAAAGAGAGGGGAGAAAGAGAGAGAGAGTGGTGTGAAAAGAGAGGGGAGAAAGAGACAGTGTGGTGTGAAAGAGAGGGGAGAAAGAGAGAGAGTGGTGTGAAAGAGAGAGAGGGGGAAAGAGAAAGAAAGAGAGAGAGAGTGGTGTGAAAGAGAGGGGGAATAAGAGAGAGAGTGGTGTGAAAGAGAGGGGGAGAATGAGAGAGAGAGTGTGTGAAAGAGAGAGAGTGGTGTGAAAGAGAGAGGGAGAAAGAGAGAGAGTGGTTTGAAAGAGAGAGGGGGAAAGAGAGAGAGTGGTGTGAAAGAGAGAGAGTGAGTGGTTTGAAAGAGAGAGGGGGAAATAGAGAGAGTGTGGTGTGAAAGAGAGAGGGAGAAAGAGAGAGTGTGGTGTGAAAGAGAGGGGGAAAGAGAGAGAGTGGTGTGAAAAGAGAGGGGGGGAAAGAGAGAGAGTGGTGTGAAAGAGAGGGGGAAATAGAGAGTGAAGAGTGGTGTGAAAGAGAGAGGGAGAAAGAGAGAGAGTGGTGTGAAAAGAGAGAGGGAAAAGAGAGAGAGTGGTGTGAAAAGAGAGGGGGAAATAGAGAGAGTGTGGTGTGAAAGAGAGGGGGAGAAAGAGAGAGAGTGGTGTGAAAGAGAGGGGGAAATAGAGAGAGAGTGGTGTGAAAGAGAGAGGGGGAAATAGAGAGAGTGTGGTGTGAAAGAGAGGGGGAGAAAGAGAGAGAGTGGTGTGAAAGAGAGAGACAGTGTTGTGAAATGCAGAATGAACCCAGCTGTAGCAGACAACCGTGGTGTCTGGGGAGAGGGCGGAGGGATGGAGGGATGGAGGGATAGAGAGATGGGGAGAGGGCGGAGGGATGGAGAGATGGAGAGATGAAGGACAACCGTGGTGATTCTAGAACTCTGTCCTGTCCTTTAGTGTTGTGATTACCTAGCCTGATGTAACCGACCCTGTCCCCAAGGCTTGGTCACTCCTTCACCCACAACACTACCTTCCCCCCAATACTCCCTCTCTTCTCTGTGTCACCTTCCCCCCACTGCCCCTCTCTTCTCTGTGTCACTTTCCCCCAATACCCCCTCTCTTGTCCTCTCCCCACTAGCTGCACTCTCTGTCCCCAAGCCCCCATGGCAGGGCAGCACTTCAACAACCCTCCACCCCCACTTTCAGTGTCACCTTTCCTCCCCCCAAACCTGCTGACATCTCACTGCTGTCGGCCCTGAGGGCACATTACCGTGGTAACGACAGGACAGCTAGCTAATGAGGAGGACTACTTTGCGTGCTGCTCATTAATCAGTGGGAAGTGCTTTGTCCATCATGATGTCACTCCCTGGCCACCAGGGTCAATGTACTGTTCCACCTCTGTTCTGTTTAGCCTTGAGAAAAGTGGAGTTGATTTAACATGACAACCCAACCAGAGGGAGTGATAGAAGACTTTTCTGTTTTAATAGATGAGACAGATGAGAGTGTGGGTCTATAGTTTGGGTTCCACCCCACCTCTCCTCCTGTCCTCTATCTCCACTGACGTGTAATGGCAAGGCGTTGTGACAGGACATTTGGCGTTCCCCTGTCGGCCTGTCTATGTCTATCAGATCACTGCAGAGGAAGGAAAGGAAAGGGAGGAAGATAAAGTTGAGAGTCATTGTAAACGACTGAGCAGTTTAAAAGTCTACTTCATCTCATACTGACCCTCTGTCACTCCACAAACACCCATCTGGGGTGAAGGTTTTCCAGGTGAGGGTTTGCCTTCAAGGGATGTCTCGGAATCTCTCGCTTTGTCTGTCTCTGAGTGTATGACTTCATATACTGCCTGTGTGTGTGTGTGTGTGTGTGTGTGTGTGTGTGTGTGTGTGTGTGTGTGTGTGTGTGTGTGTGTGTGTGTGTGTGTGTGTGTGTGTGTGTGTGTGTAAGTGTGTAAGTGTGAGATGTGTGTGTGTTGTGTGGTTGTTTGACGTATGTGTTACATCGTGTGTGTAGCCTATGTTTGTGGGATGGTCTCGAGGAGTGCATCAGTATGCGGTAGCACGGCCGGTGTCTTCCTTCCCTTCTGGCGCCTCCTCTCCTCTCATCTCATCTCTCATCACTTCACTCGTCTTCCACTGCTGTCGCTCAGGGCTGGGCCTGCCTGAGTGCGGCGACGGAGGGATGGGGGATACAGGGATGGAGAGATGAAGGAGGGATAGAGAGATGGGGAGAGGGCGGAGGGATAGAGGGATGGGGAGAGATCTTGATGCTCGACACTGTAGTATTTCACCCAATAGATATGGGAGTTTATCAAAATTGGATTTGTTTTCTAATTGTTTGAGTGTCTGTGTAATCTGAGGAAATATGTCTCTTTAATATGGCAGGAGGTTAGGAAGTGTAGCTCAGTTTCCACCTCATTTTGTGGGCAGTGTGCACATAGCCTGTATTCTCTTGAGAGCAAGGTCTGCCTATGATGGCCCCTCTCAACAGCAAGGCTATGCTCACTGAATCTGTACTTAGTCAAAAATGTTCCTTAATTTTGGTTCAGTCACAGTGGTCAGGTATTCTGCCACTGTGTATTCTCTGTTTAGGGCCAAATAGCATTCTAGAGACAATACGTTTTTTTGTTAATTCTTTCCAATGTGTCAAGTAATTATCTTTTAGTTTTCTCATGATTTGGTTGGGTCTAATTGTGTTGCTGTCCTTGGGCTCTGTGGGGTGTGTTTGTGATTGTGAATAGGGCCTCAGGCCCAGCTTGCTTAGGGGATTCTTCTCTAGATTCATCTCTCTGTAGGTGATGGCTTTGATATGGAAGGTTTGGGAATCGCTTCCTTTTAGGTGATTCTCGAATTTACAGGTCTTTTTTGGATTTCGATAAATACCGGGAATCGGCCTAATTCTGCTTTGCATGCATTATTTGGTGTTTTACTTTGTACAAGGATAATATTTTTGCTGAATTCTGCATGCAGAGTCTCAATTTGGTGTTTTCCCCCATTTTATGAGTTCTTGGTTGATGAGCGGACCCCAGACCTCCCAACCATATAGCGCAATGGGTTCTATAGCTGATTCAAGTATTTTTTTTGCCAGATCCTAATTGGTATGTCAAATTTTATGTTCCTTTTGATGGCATAGAAGGCCTTTCTTGCCTTGTCTCCCAGATTGTGCAAAGCTTTGTGGAAGTTACCTGTGGCGCTGATGTTTAGGCCGATGTACGTTTAGTTTTTTGTGTGCTCTAGGGCAATGGTGCCTAGACGGAATTTGTATTTGTGTTTCTGGCAATTTGACCTTTTTGGAACACCATTATTTTTGTCTTACTGAGATTTACTGTCAGGGCCCAGGTCTGACAGAATCTGTGCAGAAGATCTAGGTGCTGCTGTAGGCCCTCCTTGGTTGGTGACAGAAGCACCAGATCATCAGCAAACAGTAGACATTTGACTTCAGATTCTAGTAGGGTGAGTCCGGGTGCTGCAGACTATTCTAGTGCCCGCACCAATTCCTTGATATATATGTTGAAGAGGGTGGGGCTTAATCTGCATCCCTGTCTCACCCCACGGCCCTGTGGAAAGAAATATGTGTCAACAAAGCATGATAAGACTTTGTCTTTGTTTTGTTTTATTTAGTTGTCAATTAGGGTGTGCAGGGTGAATACATGGTCTGTCGTACAGTAATTTGGTAAAAATTTGACATTTGCTCAGTACATTGTTTTCACTGAGGAAATGTACAAGTCTGATGTTAATGATAATGCAGAGTATTTTCCTAAGGTTGCTGTTGACGCGTATCCCATATGCATCAACAAGACCCTAACGAGCCAAACACTCCCTTCCTCCCAGACCCAAACACGCAGTTATTGGGGTCAAATGTGTCTCCATTTTTGTGGATTGGGGTGACCAGGTTCCAAATATGCCAGAGCTGAGGATGATGTTAAAGAGTTTTAGTATAGCCAATTGGAATTGTGGTCTGTATATTTTATACTTTCATGTAGTATACCATCAACACCACAGGTCTTTTTGGGTTGGAGGGTTTGTATTTTGTCCTGTAGTTCATTCAATGTAATTAGAGAATCCAGTTGGTTCTGGTCGTCTTTAATAGCTGATTCTAAGATTTCTAATTGATCATATATGTGTTTTTGCTCTTTGTTCTTATGTTATAGAGCCAAAAAGATTGGGGAAGTGGTTTAACCATACATCTCCATTTTGGATAGATAATTCTTTGTTTTGTTGTTTGTTTAGTGTTTTCCCAGAAGTGGTTAGAGGCTATGGATTCTTTAATTACATTGAGCTGATTTCTGACGTGCTGTTCCTTCTTTTTCCATAGTGTATTTCTGTATTTAGTGGTTCACCATAGTGAAGGCGTAGACTCAGGTTTTCTGGGTCTCAATGTTTTTGTTTGGAAAGGTTTCTCAATTTCTTTCTTAGGTTTTGGCATTCTTCATCAAACCATTTGTCATTGCTGTTCATTTTCTTAGGTTGTCTGCTTGAAATTATTAGATTTGATAGGGAAGCTGCAAGGTCAAATATACTGTGTAGGTTTTCTACTTCCAAGTTTACACCTTCACTATTACAGTGAAATGTTTTGTCCAGGAAGTTGTCTAAAAGGGATTGAATTTGTTGTTGCCTAATCATTTTTTGGTAGGTTTCTACACCACTTTCCTTCCATCTATAGCATTTCCTATTATGGTGCAGTTCCTTTGACTTTGATGCCTCATGATTGAGTATTGCTCTGTTCAGGTAGACTGTGATTTTGCTGTGATCTGATGGACATGTTATTGGGCTGACTGTGAACGCTCTGAGAAACAATGAGTTGAGGTCAGTGATAAAGTAATCTACAGTACTACTGCAAAGAGATGATCTATAGGTGTACCTATCATAGGAGTCTCCTCGAAGCCTACCATTGAATATGTACAGACCCAGCATGTGACAGAGCTGCAGGAGTTATGACCCATTTTGGTTGGTTTTGTCATAGTTGTGTCTAGTGGGTATATTTGGGAGGGAATGATGTCACTATCAGGTAGGTGTTTGTCCCCCTGTGTGCTGAGAGTGTCAGGTTCTTGTCCAGTTCTGGCATTTAAGTAGGTCACCATAGACAAGTACATGTCCCTCTGCCTGGAAATGGTTGATCTCCCCCTCTTGGATGGAGAAGCTGTTAAAGTATGGAGATTCTATTGGGGGGATATAGGTAGCACACCTGAGGACATTCTTCTCTCTTGAGATAATTTCCTAACTCATTTCAAGCCAGATGTAAAATGTTCCTGTTTTGTCTAATTTAATAGAGTGGGTTTGGTCTGCTCTATACCAAATTAGCATACCTCCTGAGTCTCTTCCCTGTTTCACACCTGGTAGTTTGGTGGATGGGACTCTCTCTTTCTCTTCTCTCTGTGTACTCTCTCATCCCCCCATCTCCCTCCCTCCCTCTCCCTCCCTCCCTCCCTCTCCCTCCCCTCATCTCCTCTGACATTTACAGAAATACTGCCAGTGATTCAGGCACTCCTTTAAAAGGAGAACAGAGAACAGCCTCCCTCCCTCCCACCCACCCTGCCACCCACCCACCCTCCCACCCACCCTGCCACCCACCCACCCTCCCACCCTGCCACCCACCCTGTCAACCACCCACCCAACCATGCTCCCTTTCTAACCACTAACCTACCCAGATACTGTTACTTTGCTGTTCCATAGGTCTGGATTGTCCAGAGACATACGAGAGAACTTTCCAGTATCCTCCACCCCCAACCCCTCTCTCCTCTGGCCCGGTTTGGATCTGGATGTTGGTGGGACACCCTTGTAGTTAATTAGCAACGCTGTGTTGCTGGGCCCATTTTAATGAGTGTCCCTCTGAGTGTCTGTCTGTCTTATCTGTCTGCTAATGAGCAAAATGTCCTTTAGAGACACCGCTAGCCAGACCAGCCAGCTAGACCGCTGTGCTGCACATACACACACACACAATCTCTCTCTCATCACTCGCTCTCTCTCTTCTCACTCTTTCTCTCTCTTTCTTTCTCGCTCTGTTTGTCTCTCTCTCTCTCTCTCTCTCTTTATCTCTCACTCTTTCTCTCTCTCTCTCTCTGTTCCTCTTTCTCTCTCACTCTCTCTCTTGGTATCTCTCTCTTTCTCTCTCACTCTCTCTCTCTTTGTATCTCTCTCTTGGTATCTCTTTCTTTCTCTCTCTGCCATGTTTCCTCCACCCCTTTTTCTAATCTACTCAACTTTATTCTTTATTTTCCTCCTCTTCCTCAACTTCCTCCCCCTCCTCCTCTTCCCCCTCCCCCTCCTCCTCCCTCTCCTCCTCTTCCTCCTCTTCCCCCTCCTCCCCCTCCTCCTCCTCCTCCTCTTCCTCCTCTTCCCCCCCCCCCCTCCTCCTCCTCCTCCTCCTCCCTCTAATCCTCTTCTTCCTCCTCCCTCTCCTCCTCTTCCTCCTCTTCCTCCTCCCCCTCCTCCTCCCCCCTCCCCCTCCTCCTCCTCCCTCTCCTCCTCTTCCTCCTCTTCCCCCCCCCCCCTCCTCCTCCCTCTCTTCCTCTCCTCCTCTTCCTCCTCCCCTTCCCCTCCTCAACCTCCTCCCCAACCTCCTCCCCCCTCCTCCTCCTCAACCTCCTCCCCGTCCCCCTCCCTCCCTCCCACTCCTCCTCCAACCTCCTCCCACCCCAACCTCCTCCTCCTCAACGTTATCTCCCCTGCCTCAACCTCCTTCCCCGTCCCCCTCCTACTCCCCCTCCCACTCCTCCTCCTCCAACCTCCTCCCACTCATCCTCCTCCTCAACCTCCTCCCCCTCCTTTTCCTCCTCCCCCTCCTTTTCCTCCTCCCCCTCCTCCTCTTCCTGTTTCTTCCCCTATTCTAATCTCCTGTCCTCCCCTGTCACCTTGCCTTGTGATGTAAAATTGCTATGATGTACCTGATGTGACATCATTGAGAGATGTCCTGTACGTTACATTAGTGACAGACGGAGGGCCTCCCCTCCCCTCAGAGCCGTGTGTGTGTGTTACAGGTATGATGCTGAGAGGAGGCTGTGGCAGGGAGTTGGCCCACTGGATCCTCCACGGCTATCCTGAAAAGGACATGTACAGCTACGACATCTGGTATGTGTGTACTATATTGACCATGTCTCACCTAAACACTCATTCTGAACAAGCTGGAAGTCAATGAAGGTTCCCTCTCACTAAACTATGACTAACAGAGAGACCACACACAATAATTCCATCCATGATTGTGTACAAATATTCCCTGGTTAAATATCTACGTCCCTTGTGTTTCCCTTTGATGAGCCCGTGGGCAGCCGCGATAGGAGGACTGACCCCTTGCACAAGGTATGAGCAGTCTATATGTGCGTGCGTGTGTGTGTTCAGATTGAGCTGCTTCCAACCCATAAGTAAATAGAGTTTATCTGGTTTGCTAGCACACACAATGTTCTGTGTTCTGAATTTGGTGATTAGGCTTGCTCGGGAGTCATCACTCATCTCATCTCATCTACAGTACTTCCTGTCTTCCTATCTTATCTCTTCTATTTTACGTATCCATCTCTCTTTCCTCCTCGTCCTCCCCTCCTTTCTCACCTTACTCCTAGATGTGATACTACTCTCCCTCTCTCCTCCCAACCCTAATAATTCATACTAAAGCCTCTGTCTACAGGCCTGATTGTAACAGTAGTAAGACAGACTGTCGTCTGGGTTTAATTCAACTGATAGAGATAAAGGAGAGCAATTCCCCAGGAGAGGAGGAGGAGAGAAGCAAGGTGCTTGGGTTCTTTTATTCTATTAGCCTCCCTAACCCCACCGTGTGATTGGCTAATTGACAGAGTAATGTGATGACAGAACCAACGGAAATCAAAAAGATACAGCTTCAGCTTTCAGATACACAGGCCCCTGAGTTTGTGTGTGTGTGTGTGTGTGTGTGTGTGTGTGTGTGTGTGTGTGTGTGTGTGTGTGTGTGTGTGTGTGTGTGTGTGTGTGTGTGTTGTGTGTGTGTGTGTGTGTGTGTGTGGGGTGGGGTGGGGGGGGGGGCATCCATTAGCAGGTAATTGCTGGCTTTTGGAGGATACAATTAATTAAAAGCAGATGAATAAAATTGTAGCACAATTGTCTGGGCTCCATATCATACATCCTGGTTTCACTCTTCACAAACATTCTCTCACTGCGCTCGTTGCCTTAGGTGCTGAGGAGAGAGCGAGACGAGCCTTTAGGCTATTTTTGATTGCGAAGATGAAGACCCTTTTCATTGAAGTAAAATGAGAGTTAGAGCATATGACTATATTGAAAAGCCTACAAGGGGAATGTCCTCCATGTGGACCCATTTTAATATGGTAGTGATGAGAAGAACACTGGCTGGGCTTCTGTGCAACTCGCTATTCAGGTAGGATGTCATTTTGGAACTCGTTAGAAACAACAACAACAATTTTTTTAGAATCATTTGTTTTATCATTATTATTGTTGTATATCATTGTTATTATTGTTGGCCATTATTATTCTAAGCCAGTTCTTTAAATATCCAACATGTTTCTAGCTCCAACAGAGAGGAAATATCTAACAATTCACAAGAATACACACAATACACACAAACCTAAAAGCAAAATAATGGAATTAAGGAATATATAAATATTAGGATGAGCAATGTTGGAGTGGCATTGACTAACATACAGCAGAATAGAATAGTATATACATATGAGATGAGCAAAGCAGTATGTAAACATTATTAAAGTGACTAGTGTTTCATTATTAAAGTGGACAGTGATTCCATGTCAATGTATATAAGGCAGCTGCCTCTAAGGTGCAGGGTTACGTAACTGGGTGGTAGCTGGCTAGTCATGGCTATTAAACAGTCTGATGGCCTTGAGATAAAAGCTATTTTTCAGTCTCTCGGTCCCAGCTTTGATGCACCTGTAATGACCCCGTCTTCTGGATGATAAGACAGTGGCTCAGGTGGTTGTTGTCCTTGATGAGCTGAGTAAAGGGTCTTATGTAAATAGGATATGTTTGTATTTTTTTACAAATTTGCAAATATTTCTAAAAATCTGTCTTTCCTTTGTCATTAAGGAAAGACAGGCTCCGGCCATGGAGCTGGAGGTTCCGGACCGTTGACCGTCTCAGGAGGTTCCGGACCGTTGACCGTCTCAGGAGGTTCCGGACCGTTGACCGTCTCAGGAGGTTCCGGACTGTGGACCGTCTCTGGAGGTTCCGGACTGTGGACCGTCTCTGGAGGTTCCAGACTGTGGACCGTCTCTGGAGGTTCCGGACTGTGGACCGTCCCTGGAGGTTCCGAACTGTGGACCGTCGTTGGAGGTTCCGGACTGTGAAACATCGCCGGAAGCTCTGGACTGGAGACCGTCGCCAGAAGCTCTGGGGACCGTCGCCGGAAGCGCTGGACTGGGGACCGTCGCTGGAAGCTCTGGGGACCGTCGCTGGAAGCTCTGGGGACCGCGCTGGAACTGGGGACCGTCGCCAGAAGCTCTGGGGACCGTCGCCGGAAGCTCTCTGGGGACCGTCGCCAGAAGCTCTCTGGGGACCGTCGCCGGAAGCTCTGGACTGGGGACCGTCGCCGGAAGCTCTGGGGACTGGGGAGTCACACTGGAGGCCTGATGCTCTGGGGCCGGCACAGGTGACACCAGCTCTGGGGACCGCACTTCAGGGTGAGTCTGGGGAGCAGGCACGGAAGCGCTGGACTGGGGAGTCACACTGGAGGCCTGATGCGTGGGGCCGGCACAGGTGACACCAGCCTGGTGACACGCACTTCAGGGTGAGTGCGGGGAGCAGGCACAGGACGTACCGGACTGGGGACACGCACTTCAGGAAGAGTGTGAGGAGCAGGCACAGGACGTACCTGACTGGGAACACGCACTTCAGGAAGAGTTCGAAGAGCAGGCACAGGACGTACCTGACTGGGAACACGCACTTCAGGGAGAGTTCGAGGAGCAGGCACAGGACGTACCAGACTGGAGAGGTGCACTTGAGGCCAGAAGCGTGGAACCGGCACAGGTTTCACCAGACTGCTAACCGGATCCTCTGGTCGGATGTTAAGCAGAACACACTTGCACAACATCTCTCTCATCTCACTCTCTCCCAACTTCGCCATTGCCTCCCTGACAGTCTCTGGCTCTTCGCTCTGCTCAGTCGCCAGCTCCATGTGCCACCCCCCCAAAAAACTTGGGGTTGTCCTTGGGCTTTCTGTAGCCGCGAACCCTGTCGTCATCGCTGTCCTCCATAATCTCCTTCTGTCTGTTGCAAGGGAGGGTTTCGCATCTCCCCATCACATCTCCCCATCACTTCTTCCCAGAAATCCTTCCCTCTTTGGGCACGCTGCTTGGTCCTGGTTTGATGGGATATTCTGTCAAGTTCGCTGGAATAATTATCGGACCAAACTGCAGCGCGATATGGTTTCCACATAATATTTATTTGAAAACGCACAAAACAACAAAGAAAGAACTAAACAAACAACGAACCGTGACTACAGAGGTGCTACGTGCACTAACTCAAAACAATATCCCACAAAACACAGGTGGAAAAATGCTACCTAAATATGATCCCCAAGAGACAACGATAGCCAGCTGCCTCTAATTGGGAATCATACCAAACACCAACATAGAAAAACTAAACTAGAACCCCACATATAAAATACTAACTAGAAAACCCCCCAGTCACACCCTGACCTACTCTACCATAGAAAATAAGGGCTCTCTATGGTCAGGACGTGACACCCTCTCTATGTCTGTCTCCCTCTATACCCCTCTTCCCTCACCCCTTCTGTCCCTATATGGGCATCTTCACAGTACACTACTTTGAGGAGACAAACTAGGTCCAGGAGAGAGACTTGTGTCGTGTAAAGAGTTGGATCTAGATTCAAATCTGTCTTTGAGAGATGTCTCCCACACTACATCCAGAGGTCTACACCACATACCCCCTCTGAATGGTACAGTGTACAGACTACAGCTCTCTACACCACATACCCCCTCTGACTGGTACAGTGTAAAGACTACAGCTCTCTACACCACATACCCCCTCTGACTGGTACAGTGTAAAGATACCCCTCTGACTGGTACAGTGTAAAGACTACAGCTCTCACCACATACCCCCTCTGACTGGTACAGTGTAAAGACTACAGCTCTCTACACCACATACCCCCTCACTGGTACAGTGTAAAGATACAGCTCTCTACACCACATACCCCCTCTGACTGGTACAGTGTAAAGACTACAGCTCTCTACACCACATACCCCCTCTGACTGGTACAGTGTAAAGACTACAGCTCTCTACACCACTACCCCCTCTGACACAGTGTAAAGACTACATACACCACATACCCCCTCTGACTGGTACAGTGTAAAGACTACAGCTCTCTACACCACATACCCCCTCTGACTGGTACAGTGTAAAGACTACAGCTCTCTACAACACATACCTCCTCTGACTGGTACAGTGTAAAGACTACGGCTCTCACACAACACATTTTTACCTTAACTACCATAATACCTGTAGACAACATTTTTGCTCTGATAGCCAAATTGAAAGTGAAAGGCCTTTTAAAATAGCCACACATTTGTGAATCATTGCATTAACCAGGTGTGAAACACTATGTAAAATAAGGTTTAGAGGAGAAGCTCCTGTATAGGTTGAATTGCTATGCTTATTTTGTCTGTCTATATACTACGGTATTTATGGTATATTATAAACTGGGTGGTTCAAGCCCTGAATGCTGATTGGCTGAAAGCTGTGGTATATCAGACCATATACCACAGGTATGACAAAACATTTATTTTTACTGCTCTAATTACGTTGGTAACCACTTTATAATTGCAATAACATCCCTCGGGAGTTTGTGATATATGGCCAATATACCACGGCTAAGGGCTGTGTCCAGTCACTCCACGTAGCGTTGTGCTTAAGAACAGCCCTTAGCCGTGGTATATTGGCTATATACCACAACCCCTCAAGCCTTTTTGCTTAAATCGCTGCACTTGGCTTTGGCCACACCCCATCCAAGGCTAAACAGAACAGTTGCAAATGTGATTTTGAAGAGAGATCTCAATAGAATAGAATTTACTCATGTAAATGCACCCTTAGTCTGCCTCCCTCTATCTCCACCCTCTCTCTCTCTCTTTCTCAGTGACAGGAAGTATCTGTGCTTTGATCTGTCCACTTCCTCTGTGTTCACTAGGCTGTTGACATTTCAGCCAGACAAACAGAGCCACGTGTAAAACAAACAGAGCTACCTCACTCTGAGAGAGAGAGAGACCATCTGCACATAGACTTTATATAGACATAATATGACATTTGAAAAACAACTATTTTGGAACTTCTGTGAGTGTAATGTTTACTGTTAATTTGTATTGTTAATTTCACTTTTGTTTATTATCTACTTCACTTGCTTTGGCAATGTTACCATATGTTTCCCACGCCAAGCCCCTTGAATAGAGAATCAATTTTGAGAGAGCGAGAGCGAGAGCGAGAGAGAGAGAGAGAGAGGAGTGAGAGAGAGCAGAGCAGAGCAGAGGTCACAATCAGATGAGCTCCTGCATTTTTCAGCATTTTCTTTAAAAAAGATAGATTAGGAGTTAGATAAACTTGGATTTTTTTGTCAGGAACACATACTGGATTCTACCCTCTACAACATAACCCCCACTTCAAATCAAAACTTAAAACCTACAACCTGATTTTGGACGGAATTACGGAACCACCTGGAAGGTTCACAACTACCAAGATTTATTTCTCTATACAGCAAACTCTCTGGAAAACAACAGAAACCTGAAAACACCATCCAACCTGGAACTGAGTGAGTAATGCTTAGTCTGAAACTATATTTTAAAAGCCAAAAGCCAAGAAGAAAAATACACAACATTACTTTATAAGGACTGAATTCTAACATAATTCTGCCAAGCTTGATACAGCTTCAACTAGCACTGACATGTCAAGTAAGAGGTGTCAAAGCCCATTAGCCCAACAATGGCAGGAGAGTCACACAGTCTACCCCAACCAAATGGAGAGGCCTTAGAGGCTCCCTCCCGCTGTTCAGAGGTAATTAAAATACAGTAACCTTTGCATGTAAAGAATGATAAGTCAAGAAAAGATTACAAAATGAAGCTCCTTATGGAAAATCAAGAGACACTTTTTGCTGACTATTACAAAAATGGGAACATCAGCAACCTTATCTTCCACACAAACCATCCCCTGGCATGGCACAGTGCTATATTAGCACACTACCCCACTGTTACGAGAGGGGGGATTAACGAGGGGTGGAAACTCAGAATACTTGATAACGAGGACTCTGAGTCAAGTAATATAAATATCTATCTAAGTCCGGAACAGTAATGTTACAGGGTAACCCCAAACAGTTTCAGCTGGACTTTCACCTAATCAAAGGAGTAGCCCAGCAGGAGAAGCTCTCCCTTGATAAAGATACCCCCACACCGAGCGGGTCAGACCAGACCTCTTCATTATGTAACCCCACAGACGAGCAACCCCCAGCAGAGAGTCAACCTCCCAGCACAGATTACCACTCCCTCATTGAAATGAAGGACAAATTCACCCAGCTGGAGATAAGGCAGGTGGAGCTGGAACAGCAGGTAATTACACTTCAGTCAGCACAGACCCAGACAACAGTCCAGCACAACAACAGGCCCTTAACCAGACCCGGAGAGCTGGAGGTGGACAGAGACATATCTGCACTTTGGACAGTGGTGAGACAAATACAACAGGAGAAAGAGGAGCAGAACAGAGCACTAGAAGAGAGTGTCAGACTGCTGGTGGAGGAGAGGTTGAGGGGGATGGAGGAGAGGGTGAGGGGGATGGAGGAGAGGTTGAGGGGGACGGCGTGCGACAGAGAACAACCCACTAGAGAGGTGGCCACCCCCACAGAGAAGCCAGCAGAACAGCCCACCTCAGCACCCAACAAAAGTCTCGACACCACAGCAGAACAGTCCACACCAGACCCTGACCATAGAGTCGACATCACAGCAGAACAGACAAATGAAGAACCCCAAGCCCAGCGGCTCTCACCCCCTCTGAGCACCCCCCCCCTGTCAGCCTGCCTGCTAGCCCTTCTGACAACCCCCCCACACCCACTGAGGACAAACACAAGACACAGATTGTACTACTTATGGACTCAAATGGGAAATATATAGAAGAAAAAAACCTTTTTCCCAAACACAGTGTGTCTAAACTCTGGTGTCCAAACACCCAGCGCGCCCTAGACCTTCTGTCTGAGGCCAAACTATGCTCACCCAGCCACATAATAATACATACAGGCACAAACGACCTGAGAGCACAGCAAGAAAGAGTGGCCACAGCACTGAAGGGAGTGATTGAAAAGGCTTCTTCTACTTTCCCCAACGCACAAGTGGTTATCTCCACCCTGCTACCATGAAAAGACTTCCACCCTGCCACAATACAGCGGGTAAACGCAAGTATTTCCCGTGACTGTGCCTCAAAACCAAACGTTTTCCTGGCCCACCACTCCACCCTGGACTTGAACAGCCTCTATGACCAGGTCCACCTCTACAAGGCAGCAGTGCCCACCTTTGCCCGAACTCTAAAGGACATCGCTCTCAAACGTATCCCCAACACTTCACACAGGAGCAACAGGTCAATAGACACCCCACCCAGACCAGCGAGACACCCTCCCAGACCTGCAGGACCCCCCCCTGGACCTACACATAGAGGACCCACGCCAAGAGGAATTACATCCAGACCACCGCACACCCAGACACATCCACACCCCCACCCCAACCAATCAACACCCCCCCACGTCAACCATGCCCACACCCCATTTAGGCCCCCTCAGATCAGACCTATGCCACTCCTGCCCACCCCATGCACCCCACCCCCGCAAAGAGGGCCTCAACATGGAAGCCACACATACGCCCAGGTAGTGAGTGGGCAAACAGTCCCAACCCCCACTCTCACACTCGCCCAAGCCAATGGCATGTACCAGATGCTCAGCAGGCTCTGCTCACACTTACTGGCCTGAGGCCAAACCACAACCAACAACATTGGACACTCTATGGAACAAAAAGCATTCACTATATCATCCTGGAATATCCAAGGCCTGAGGTCATCTGCCTTTGGCCTGAAGAGCAGAAACCCAGACTTCACCAAAGAAATCGGTAATACAGACATTGTCATCCTGCAAGAAACCTGGTATAGAGGAGACAGACCCACCGGTTGCCCTCTAAGTTACAGAGAGCTGGTAGTCCCATCCACCAAACTACCAGGTGTGAAACAGGGAAGGGACTCAGGGGGTATGCTAATTTGGTATAGAGCAGACCTAACTCACTAACTCACACATTAAATTAATCAAAACAGGAACATTTTACATTTGGCTAGAAATTCAAAAGGAAATTATCCTAACAGAGAAAAATGTCCTCCTGTGTGCTACCTATATCCCCCCACTAGAATCCCCATATTTTAATGAAGACAGCTTCTCCACCCTGGAGGGGGAAATCAATCATTTCCAGGCCCAGGGACATGTACTAGTCTGTGGTGACCTAAATGCCAGAACCGGACAAGAACCTGACACCCTCAGCACACAGGGGGACAAACACCTGCCTGGAGGTGACAGCATTCCCTCCCACATATGCCCCCTAGGCACAACTATGACAACATAACCAACAAAAACGGGTCACAACTCCTGCAGCTCTGTCACACGCTGGGTATGTACATAGGAGTCCCCTCGAAGCCTACCATTGACTATGGTAGGTACACCTATAGCTCATATCTTGGCAGTAGTACTGTAGACTACTTTATCACTGACCTCAACCCAGAGTCTCTCAGAGCGTTCACAGTCAGCCCACTGACACCCCTATCAGACCACAGCAAAATCACAGTCTACTTAAACAGACCAATTCTCAATCATGAGGCATCAAAGCCAAAGGAACTGAGTAACATTAAGAAATGCTATAGATGGAAGGAATGCAGTTTGGAAACCTACCAAAAAACAATTAGGCAACAACAAATTCAATCCCCTTTAGACAATTTCCTGGGTAAAACGTTCCACTGTAATAGTGAAGGTGTAAACTTAGCAGTATAAAATCTTAACAGTATATTTGACCTCTCAGCCTCCCTATCAAATCTAAAAATCTCAAATAGAAAACCGAAGAAAATTAACAACAATGACAAATGGTTTGATGAAGAATGCAAAAATCTAAGAAAGAAATTGAGAAACCTGTCCAACCAAAAACATAGAGACCCGGAAAACCTGTGTCTACGCCTTCACTATGGTGAATCACTAAAACAATACAGAAATACACTACGGAAAAAGAAGGAACAGCATGTCAGAAATCAGCTCAATGTAATTGAAGAATCCATAGACTCTAACCACTTCTGGGAAAATTGGAAAACACTAAACAAACAACAACACGAAGAATTATCTATCCAAAATGGAGATGTATGGGTAAACCACTTCTCCAATCTTTTGGCTCTATAACAAAGAATAAAGAGCAAAAACATATACATGATCAAATACAGATCTTAGAATCAACTATTAAAGACTACCAGAACCCACTGGATTCTCCAATTACATTGAATGAGTTACAGGACAAAATAAAAACCCTCCAACCCAAAAAGGCCTGTGGTGTTGATGGTATTCTCAATGAAATGATCAAATATACAGACAACAAATTCCAATTGGCTATACTAAATCTCTTTAACATCATCCTTAGCTCTGGCATCTTCCCCAGTATTTGGAACCAAGGACTGATCACCCCAATCCACAAAAGTGGAGACAAATTTGACCCCAATAACTACCGTGGAATATGCGTCAACAGTAACCTTGGGAAAATCCTCTGCATTATCATTAACAGCAGACTCGTACATTTCCTCAATGAAAACAATGTACTGAGCAAATGTCAAATTGGCTTTTTACCAAATTACCGTACAACAGACCATGTATTCACCCTGCACACCCTAATTGACAACCAAACAAACCAAAACAAAGGCAAAGTCTTCTCATGCTTTGTTGATTTCAAAAAAGCCTTCGACTCAATTTGGCATGAGGGTCTGCTATACAAACTGATGGAAAGTGGTGTTGGGGGTAAAACATACGACATCATAAAATCCATGTACACAAACAACAAGTGTGCGGTTAAAATTGGCAAAAAACACACACATTTCTTCACACAGGGTCGTGGGGTTAGACAGGGATGCAGCTTAAGCCCCACCCTCTTCAACATATATATCAACGAACTGGCGCGGGCACTAGAAAAGTCTGCAGCACCCGGCCTCACATTACTAGAATCCGAAGTCAAATGTCTGCTGTTTGCTGATGATCTGGTACTTCTGTCACCAACCAAGGAGGGCCTACAGCAGCACCTAGATCTTATGCACAGATTCTGTCAGACCTGGGCCCTGACAGTAAATCTCAGTAAGACCAAAATAATGGTGTTCCAAAAAAGGTCCAGTCACCAGGACCACAAATACAAATTCCATCTAGACACTGTTGCCCTAGAGCACACAAAAAACTATACATACCTTGGCCTAAACATTAGCGCCACAGGTAACTTCCACAAAGCTGTGAACGATCTGAGAGACAAGGCAAGAAGGGCATTCTATGCCATCAAAAGAAACATAAATTTCAACATACCAATTAGGATCTGGCTAAAAATACTTGAATCAGTCATAGAGCCCATTGCCCTTTATGGTTGTGAGGTCTGGGGTCCGCTCACCAACCAAGACTTCACAAAATGGGACAAACACCAAATTGAGACTCTACAAGTAGAATTCTGCAAAAATATCCTCCGTGTACAACGTAGAACACCAAATAATGCATGCAGAGCAGAATTAGGCCGATACCCACTAATTATCAAAATCCAGAAAAGAGCTGTTAAATTCTATAACCACCTAAAAGGAAGTGATTCCCAAACCTTCCACAACAAAGCCATCACCTACAGAGAGATGAACCTGGAGAAGAGTCCCCTAAGCAAGCTGGTCCTGGGGCTCTGTTCACAAACACACCCTACAGAGTCCCAGGACAGCAGCACAATTAGACCCAACCAAATCATGAGAAAACAAAAAGATAACTACTTGACACATTGGAAAGAATTAACAAAAAAACAGAGCAAACTGGAATGCTATTTGGCCCTACACAGAGAGTACACAGCGGCAGAATACCTGACCACTGTGACTGACCCAAAATTAAGGAAAGCTTTGACTATGTACAGACTCAGCGAGCATAGCCTTGCTATTGAGAAAGGCCGCGGTAGGCAGACATGGCTCTCAAGAGAAGACAGGCTATGTGCTCACTGCCCACAAAATGAGGTGGAAACTGAGCTGCACTTCCTAACCTCCTGCCCAATGTATAACCATATTAGAGAGACATATTTCCCTCAGATTACACAGATCCACAAAGAATTCGAAAACAAATCCAATTTTGAAAAACTCCCATATCTACTGGGTGAAATTCCACAGTGTGCCATCAAAGCAGCAAGATTTGTGACCTGTTGCCACGAGAAAAGGGCAACCAGTGAAGAACACGCACCATTGTAAATACAACCCATATCTATGCTTATTTATTTTATCTTGTGTCCTTTACCATTTGTACATTGTTAAAACACTGTATATATATATATATATATATATATATATATATATAATATGACATTTGTAATGTCTTTATTGTTTTGAAACTTCTGTATGTGTGATGTCTACTGTTAATTTTTATTGTTTATTTCACTTTGTATATTATCTACCTCACTTGCTTTGGCAATGTTAACACATGTTTCCCATGCCAATAAAGCCCTTGAATTGAATTGAATTGAGAGAGAGAGAGAGAGAGACCCCAAACAATGCATGTAGAGCAGAATTAGGACTATACCCGCACCAACGATGTTAGGATGAAACAGTCAGAGGTCACAAAGCGCAACATAGCTTCAGTGTATAAATCAGCTAGAAAGATGTGTCGGCATCGAGTAATTGTCTCTTTCCCCCTCCCAGTTTGGGGGAGTGATGAGCTCTACAGCAGAGTCTCACAACTCAATCGCTGGTTGAAAACTGTTTTCTGCCCCTCCCAAAAGATAGTATTTGTAGATAATTGTCCCTCTTTCTGGGACTCAACCACAAACAGGACCAAGCCTGGCCTAATGAGGAGGACTCCATCCTAGCTGGAGGAGTGCTCTCATCTTATCTACAAACATAGACAGGGGTATAACTCCCCTAGCTCCACAATGAGATAGAGTGCAGGCCAAGCAGCAGGCTGTTAGCCAGCCTGCCAGCTTAGTGGAGTCTGCAACTAGCACAGTCAGTGTAGTCAGCTCAGCTATCCCCATTGAGACCTTGTCTGTGCCTCGACCTAGGTTGGGCAAAACTAAACATGCCGGTCTTTTGAGCTTCTAGTTATGAAATCTATGCAGCCTACTCAATCACTTTTTATAACTACTGTTTACTTGCCTACTGGGCCATATACAGCGTTCCTCATTCAGTTCCCTGAATTCCTATCAGACCTTGTAGTCATGGCAGATAATATTCTACATTTTGGTGACTTTAATATTCACATGGAAAAGTCCACAAATCCACTCCAAAAGGCTTTCGGAGCTATCATCGACTCAGTGGGTTTTGTCCACAACATATCTCCGAACCTACAGTACTCACTGCCACAGTCATACTCTGGACCTAGTTTTGTCCCGTGGAATACATTTTGTGGATCTTAATGTTTTTCCTCATAATCCTGGACTATCGGCCCACCATTTTATTACGTTTGCAATCGCAACAAATAATCTGCTCAGACCCCAACCAAGGATCATCAAAAGCTGTGCGATAAATTCAAAGACAACCCAAAGAATCCTAGATGCCCTTCCAGACTCCCTCACCTACCCAAGGACATCAGAGTACAACAATCAGTTAACTACCTAACTGAAGAACTCAATTTAACCTTGCACAATACCCTAGATGCAGTCAAACCCCTAAAAACGAAAAACATTTGTCATAAGAAACTAGCTCCCTGGTATACAGACAATACCCGAGCTCTGAAGCAAGCTACCAGAAAATTGGAACGGAAATGGCGCCACACCAAACTGGAAGTCTTTCGACTAGCTTGGAAAGACAGTACCGTGCGGTATCGAAGAGCCCTCACTGCTGCTCGATCATCCTATTTTTCCAACTTAATTGAGGAAAATAAGAACAATCCAAAATGTTTTCTTGATACTGTCGCAAAGCTAACTAAAAAGCAGCATTCCTCAAGAGAGGATGGCTTTCACTTCAGCAGTGGTGAATTCATGAACTTCTTTGAGGAAAAGATCATAATCATTAGAAAGCAAATTACGGACTCCTCTTTAAATCTGTGTATTCCTCCAAAGCAGTTGTCCTGAGTCTACACAACTCTGCCAGGACCTAGGATCAAGGGAGACACTCAAGTGTTTTCTCTTGACACAGTGATGAATAAAGTCATGGCCTCGTAACCTTGAAGCTGAATATTGAACCCTATTCCAACTGAACTACTGAAAGAGCTGCTTCCTGTGCTTGGCCCTCCTATGTTGAACATAATAAACATCTCTCTATCCACCGGATGTGTACCAAACTCACTAAAAGTGGCAGTAATAAAGCCTCTCTTGAAAAAGTCAAACCTTGACCCAGAAAATATAAAAATATTGAATCTTCCATTCCTCTCAAAAAAAATTGGAAAAGCTGTTGCAAAGCAACTCGCTGCCTTCCTGAAGACAAACAATGTATACAAAACTCTTCAGTCTGGTTTTAGACCCTATCACAGCACTAAGACTGCACTTGTGAAAGTGGTAAATTACCTTTTAATGGCGTCAGACCGAGGCTATGCATCTGTCCTCGTGCTCCTAGACCTTAGTGCTGCTTTTGATACCATCGATCACCACATTCTTTTGGAGAGATTGGAAACCCAAATTGGTCTACATGGACAAGTTCTGGCCTGGTTTAGATCTTATTAGTCGGAAAGATGTCAGTTTGTCTCTGTGGCTGGTTTGTCCTCTGACAAATCAACTGTACATTTTGGTGTTCCTCAAGGCTCCGTTTTAGGACCACTATTGTTTTTACTATACATTTTACCTCTTGGTGATGTCATTTGAAAACATAATGTTTAATTATGCTCTCTCTAAATCTCTCTCCTTTTCTCTCTTTCTTTCTTTCTTTCTTTCTTTCTCTCTCTCGTAGGACTTGAGCCCTAGGACCATGCCTCAGGACTACCTGACCTTGATGACTTCTTGCTGTCCCTTGTTGTGCTGCTGCCCCAGTTTCAATTGTTCTGCCTGCGGCTATGGAACTCTGACCTGTTATCTTGGAACTCTGACATGCTATCTTGACCCAGACCTGCTGTTTTCAACTTTCTGGAGACAGCAGGAGCGGTAGAGATCCTCTGAATAATCGGCTATGAAAAGCCAACTGACATTTTCTCCTGAGGTGTTGACCTGTTGCACCCTCGACAACCACTGTGATCATTATTATTTGACCCTGCTGGTCATCTATGATTATTTGAACATCTTGGCCATGTTCTGTTATAATCTCCACCCGGCGCAGCCAGAAGAGGGCTGGCCACCCCTCATAGCCTGGTTCTTCTCTAGGTTTATCCCTAGATTCTGGCCTTTCTACTGAGTTTTTCCTAGCCACTGTGCTTCTACACCTGCATTGCTTGCTGTTTGGGGTTTTAGGCTGGGTTCTGTACAACACTTTGTGACATCAGCTGATGTAAGAAGGCCTTTATAAATACATTTGATTGATTGCTTGTTATCAGAATCCAGAAAAGATCTGTTCAATTCTACAACCACCTAAAAGCAAGCGATGCCCACACATTCCACCACAAAGTCCCTACTTACAGAAAGATTAACCTAGAAAAGAGTGCCCTAAGAATAACAGACCACTTTGACTGACCCCAAATTAAGAAAATCCTGGACTATGTATAGACTCAGTGAGCATAGGCTTGCTATTGAGAGAGGCCATCATAGGCAGACCTGGCTCTCGAGAGATAAGACTGTGCTATGTGCACACTGCCCACAAAATGAGGTGGAAACTGAGCTGCACTTCCTAACCTCCTGCCACACGTACGACCACGTTAGAGACACATATTTCCCACAGATCACACAGACCCACAAAGAATTTGAAAATAAATCAAATATTGATAAACTCCCACATCTTCCGCAGTGTAAATTAACAGCAGCAAGATTTGTGGGCCGTTGCCATGAGAAAAGGGCAACCAGTGAAGAACAAACACCATTGTAAATACAATCTATATTTATATTCCCTTTCACACTTCAACTATGTGCACATTGCTACAACACTGTACATAGCCAACAACATAACATCTGAAATGTCTATATTATTTTACTGTTTTCTGATTGTTTATTTCCCTTTTGTCTACTGTCTATTCCACTTGCTTTGGCAATGTAAATATATGTTTCCCATGCCGATAAAGCCCATTGAATTGAATTGAGAGATAAAGATAGTGTGTGAGAGAGAGAGAGAGAGAGAGAGAGAAAGCGAGAGAGAGAGAAAGAGAGAGAGAGAGAGAGAGCCTGACCTGCAAAAAGGAAGGATATTGTGTGAGTGAGTTGTATAGAAAATGTATAAAATGCCTGACAGCGGACAGAAAGGCCATGGCTACGTTCCAAATGGCCCCCTATTCCCTACTTAGTGCACGACTTCTGACTAGGATCCATAGGGCTCTGGTCAAAAGTAATGCAATATTAAAGGAATAGGGTGCCATTTGGGACATATTCATGTGTTAGGTGTGTAAATGATTCAGACACAGCCAGAGCGGTACTGAGTGTGTCTGTGTCGCTGTGTGTGTGTCGCTGTGTGTGTGTGTGTGTGTGTACGGGGAGAGGGGCAAGATGTGCATTTATTGCATTGTTGTGTGTACGTGTAGAGGGAGAGAGGGGCAAGATGCATGGCATTTATTAGCATTGTTGCCTCAGAGAGAGAGAGAGAGAGAGAGAGAGAGAGAGAGAGAGAGAGAGAGGCGGAACAGAGCAGGCAGAAGCTACTATCTGCCATAAACAGGGTCAGAGTTTAAACTCCCCTGATGCACTGATCTGTGAAGTGGTGGGGGGTGGACTGATGGAGTGTGACACAGGAGTGCCCATGTGTATATTGCATTATTCATCCCAACCCGGTGTCGGCCCGGTGTCGGTGTGGTGCAGAGATTGGGGCTGTCAGTCAAGGAAGGAGGCGTTCAGGAGAGGACAGGAGTGACCTCACCTCTCCTCCACAGGAGTGACCTCACCTCTCCTCCCCTGTCCTCTCATCCCTGCAATCCGTCGCATTTCTCTACACACCATTGTAACCACAAGCTGGTTGATTGAATGTGTATGTGTGTGTATGTGTGCATAGGTGTATGCGTGCGTTTTTCACAATTCATGACATTTAATCCAAGTAAAAAATTCCCTGTCTAGGTCAGTTAGGATCACCACTTTATTTTAAGATCTAGAAACGTCCGAATAATAGAAGAGAGAATGATTTCTTTCTTTCATCACATTCCCAGTGGGTCAGAAATTGACATACACTCAATTATATTGCAATTCCTATGGATTCCACTAGATGTCAACAGTCTTTATTCAAGGTTTCAGGCTTCTTTTTTTTAAAACAAGCATGCATTTGGAGTTTTGGTGAGAAGAGCACCGGAAACAATGTCAGTCTTTCGGCGCGCGAGGGAGAGGGCTTACTAATTTTCCTTTCCTATTGAACATACTACTTTCCGTATGAAATATTATAGTTCATTTACATTTTAGAGTACCTGAGAATTAAATAGAAACGTTGTTTGACTTGTTTGGACAACTGCATGTTGAACGAGTGGATTACTGAAATCGATGGCACCAACTAAACAGACTTTTTTGGAGATAAAGAAGGATTTTATCTAACAAATTGTCCATTCGTGTTGTAGCTGGGACCCTTGGGATTGCAAACAGAGGAAGATATTCAAAAGTAAGTGATTTACTTAATCGCTATTTGTGATTTTATGAAGCCTGTGCTGATTGAAAAATATGTTGATGTGGGGCTCCGTCTTCAGACAATCACATGGTCTGCTTCCGCCGTAAAGCCTATTTGAAATTGGACAACGCAATTAGATTAACAGGAATTTAAGATTTTAAATGATATAAGATACTTGTATGTTCATGAATGTTTAATATTTAGATTATTTATTTGAATTTCGCGCCCTCCAATTTCACCAGACGTTGTCAGCTGGTGTCCCGCTAGCAGGATGCATGTCCCTAAAAAGTTTTAATCTGCTGTGCAATGACTGGGCTGCTCCTTCTCCATTATCAAACAATGGCTCCGTTGGTGGACGTTGCGTAAAACGCTACTTTTTACTTTTAGCACCCAAAGATAAAAACGCCTTAACACAAGACAAACAAGTGCAAGGCATGCATTAAATAATGTTTTTTTTTTACAAGTATCGACTGATAACCGACTCCATGTAGATCCACTCTGCCAAAACTCATTGGCACGCACCTCTATTGAGTATAGTGGAATTCTATGTAACTACGAACCAAACGGAAGTAAACGGAAATAAATGGAAACCACGGCATCCGTGACAGAGGAAGAATCGTTAATTAATACGGCTAAGATTCTAGATAGCTACATTTTCAGATATTATACATTTTTAATTTTGTCAGAAAGTAATTTTCAATGCAAGTTACAGTTAGCTAGCTTGCGTTGTCTGGCTCGCTAGTGTTATGTGTATGATATGTGTAATAATATTATTTAACATTGAAACCTAGTTAGTTAGCTTTAGCGACCTGCAGATTCAAGCTTGGTGGCTAGCTATGACAATCAGTTTTCATTGCTAGTAGTATGGGTTGGAATTATTGCCCCATTCAAAACAACTGGCAAGTCGGAAATCTCTGACTTCAGTGCGTTCAAGATAACTGTCACGACTTCCGCCGAAGGTGTCCCTCTCCTTGTTAGGGCGGCGTTCGGCGGTCGACGTCACCGGCTTTCTAGCTACTGCCGATCCACTTTTCATTTTCCATTTGTTTTGACTTTGTTTCACACACCTGTTATCAATCCCACAATCACTTGTTCATTATTTATCCCTCTGTTCCCCACATGGTTTTTGTGAGTGATTGTTTATTGTAATTTCGGTCCGTCTGTGTGTGCTCAAGATGTTACTTTGTATATTTGTCTTTTTTGAGTAAAGCACGTTTTATTTACTCGTATCTGCTGTCCTGCGCCTGACTCTCTCCCCAGCAACACACAGGACTCTTTACAACAACTGGGAACTTTTGGGGTGGGGGGTGGGAAAACAGGCGAATGTGAAAAGCATTTTGAAACGTCATCCTAGAGCCCCGACTACCTTTATTTGTCCAATGGAACCTCATTTTAGTTGCAAAATGTTTTCCATTACAAAGCGTTTTGTGCCTAATTGCTATGGAACGCCGTTTAGGTCTTTGCATGTCAAACAAGATACGGGTCAAATAACACTATTTGATGCATTAAATAAGCTTTTAATTTGACACGTCGCGTTGTGAATGTGTGAAATCACCTCACCAGGAAGCCTATTGTGTGTATTGACGTTCATATTGCACTGTACAGCTTTACCTAAGGATTGGGGATCAATTAAATAGAGTGTCAGTCTACTCAATACCCAAGATTGTTTTTCCCAGTGTCCTCCTCACAGTTATCAGACTCCAAAACATCCACACAGTATTGTTTTTCCTCAGGAATAGTGTTCAATACACATAGGTTGACAATAGATGTGGCTCAATTCACAGTTGTTTCAGAGTCCCGCAATAAGAACTACGAAGATAATGTTCTCTGAGTGTCACTGAGTAGACGGATACCCCATGTCATTGATCCACAATTCATAGGTAACGGGGCCTGTACACAAGCACAGGATGCCGCGTTGTAAAACACTGTTTCCCATTCATTTCAATGGAAGGAAAGCGGTGAGAAGCACAGAGGGCAGGGGACCCTTGTGCGGTGCAAAGGTGGAGTGGGAGGCAATAAAAAAATTTAAACATTTCCCAAATGTATGCAAATCGCCATCGGCGACCGCTGGGCGATGACCAATCATATCAAGTGGTTCCCATGACGAATTTGACGCTATGCGACCCGAGGCTGGAGACTTTCTTCAGCGAAGATAGCTGACAAAATTCCTAGGACGGAAGCAAATGTAAGTGATTATAACGTCATAACGAATCACGCATATTCCCGTCAAATGTACAGTTGACAGGAACACGTTAGCTACTGTAGAGACAAACGATTATGCATATTTTTTTGTCATAAAGTTAATTTACGAAAATCGTGATTTAACAAGCTAGCTGACATTAGCCAGCCAGCTAGGTAGATTTATGGGCATTTTGACATGAGTTAGACATTTTAATGAGTGGTGTTTAATAATGTTTTAGGGACTCTTGAGAAAACCAGCAAACCAGTCTGTCTTGTTGTGAAACTGTGGATGTAAATAGTCTAAATAGTCTAGCTAACGCTGGGCCATGACAAGCCACAGTGGTTGGTGTAGGGGTCCTGCTAGATTGTATTCCGTTCGGTCAAAAATATAACGTTTAGTTCCATCAATCAACGTTCTGTTGTTTCCACGTGTGTCCATCTCTAGAATTTAACAAGAGCAATGGGAGCAATGGGGGAGGAATTGATTATTGCCGTGATGGGGTTCTCAGAACTCTATGTCACCCTTTTATGTATAAAAGAGACAATCAAAAAAAATCAGTTTGGAGGAATGTGGCAGAAGTTGTTGGTGTCCCTGGTGGGTTTCATAAAATAACATAATGTTTATGTTTATATCAGCTAGCTGGCTGGCTGGCTTGCTATAAACCTCAGCTAATATAGACAGTGTTATTGACTTCAAGACACTCTGGATCGCATCAATGAAGCTTATGGAATGAGTAGCTTCATGTAATTTTATGGTGCCAAGGATGCAAGTCGTATATAGCTACACGTAATTGTTACCAAGCATGTGTTCCCCACATTGTAGCCTATACATGGAATATATTCACTGATCATGTTGTCTATTCTCTGTGTTACATGCCATTAATGAATTTCAGATATCACCTTGCATTTACATTTCATTATTCTGTAAGAACATAATGTAATAAACTACAACCTGTAATACTGTCATACACCATAACCTGTAAGACTCTAATACACTACAACCTGTAACACTGTAACACACTATAACCTGTAACACTGTAGCACACTGTAACCTGTAACACTATAACCTGTAACACTGTAGCACACTGTAACCTGTAACACTATAACCTGTAACACTGTAGCACACTGTAACCTGTAACACTATAACCTGTAACACTGTAATACATTATAACCTGTAACACTGTAACACTATAACCTGTAACACTGTAGCACACTGTAACCTGTAACCTGTAACACTATACCACTATAACCTGTAATACTGTAGCACACTGTAACAGTATAACCTGTAACACTGTAACACTATAACATGTAACACTGTAGCACACTGTAACCTGTAACACTGTAGCACACTGTAACCTGTAACACACTACAACCTGTAACACTGTAATACACTCTAACCTGTAACACTGTAACACACTATAACCTGTAACACTGTAATACACTATAACCTGTAACACTGTAATACACTATAACCTGTAACACTGTAACACACTATAACCTGTTCCACTTATTTTTTTCCTATTGATAATCTGTTTTAGAAATTGTCATTTTTGTACTGAGCTTACTATCAGTGTTCATGGTATTGATGTCAAGTTAAATTCACACTACGTCTTCCTCAAAGTTGAATATCCACACAGTTATATTACCACTTGTTTTTGCAAGCTGTTGCTGCACGTTGTCACTAGATCCAGTGTTTACCAATCCTGGTCCTGGGACATCAATGGTTACACATTGTAACTCTGCAGTCGACTAAATCATATGATTGAATTAGTAAAATTCTGATTTATAACTCAAATATATAGGCCCAGAATTTAAAAACGGTTCATTGCACTTCCTATGCTTCATGCCAAATACTGTACAGGATAGGTGTTGTATTTCATCAAATGAGACTTAAGTTCAACCAGAAGCTAATGTGAACAAATTCCAGTAGAGAATGTGAAAAGGTTTACTGAAATAAGTTCATTATCTAAGTATTATGAATACATAATACATGTATTATTAATATTATAAATGTAATGTTTAATATATTATGAATAGAAGTTCAATCTGTACTTCAATGCACATCTGGTGTGCATTATAATAACAGAGGAAGAAAGAGAAGATGGGGAGAGAGGTGAGAGAGTATCAAAGACAGAAAGGGAAAAGTGATAATAGTTGCCCCAAAGGTTGCGATGACGGGACAGGGGGTTGGCATCCTCTCTCACATCAAAACATACCTGCAGACGAGAGACAGGTGGAGAGAGAGAGAGAGCATGATTAAGCCTTGTGTGTTTTTTTTTATTCTAACGCTGTCAGTCATCATAATCATCAGGAGGTGAAATTCAAAACTGACCTTGGATCAGTAACATTGGGACTATTACATCTCTATCTGTACTTCAATGTAAAGCATCTCTTTAATGATACTTCCTGTTGACTCTGGAGACATCAATGACACTTCAGATGGTGATATATGCTAAGCTCTGACCAGTGGAATACAAAATAAATGGCTCCGGACGTAATAGAAGAATCCGGATCCTTTCACTCACGAGGAGACCATATTTGATGTTTAGGGAATTTAGATGCTTTCGTGTTTCAATGTATAGACCTTTTCTTTATGAGGATTGTAAAGGATAATCCTGATAAGTAGAGTTAAGATTCTGATGTAGGTTAGAACAGTCATTGAAGTAGATTGTGTGTAAATACATGTATTGATTTGTTTTATTCTAGTATATCATTGAAGTTTCCATATAGTGTTTAATGATGGTATGAATTGTTTTGTCATTTTAGGGTGGATTGTTAGGAATTTTATGAATAAATGACTAAACAATATACCCATTTTATATAGAACTGTAACTAAGTAAACTATACCCTGTTTTACAATATCTGATTAATAATGTTAGTTCATAAAGAAGGGATTATGTGGCATGAACAAGGAGTAATTAAACAATATGAACACCATTCCAACTAGTGAAGGGAAGAATGGGTTGTGGGTTAAGTAAGCAGATAGGGTCGTTAACCTATGGTTGAACTGACGAAACTTAGCTCTGGGTGTTTTAGGTAAGGCAGTGAGTGCATTCCTAGGTTTTCTGTTAACTAGAACTGTCAGCTAAGTGGTGATTGATAATGGTGAGGGGTCAAGAGTTAATTCAGTTATGTTGTGTGTCCTGTGGGTGTGCTAGTGGGTCAGAATGAACTTTTAAACTTGCTCTGTCTTGGTCGAGAGGAGGAGATTCATTCACCAATGACGTCATATTTTGTATATAAACTGTTGTTCGTGGTAACATGGTAGCGCGCTCCGAGAATAAATACTATTATCCATTTTTGATAAGACTGGTCTCCGTCTATTTTATGCAAATAAGTATCTTACAAATTCTCATAAAATAGACTAAGTGAATTCAATTAATGAAAACATATTGGAAATAAAGAAATTACAGTAACAATATCCTAATAGACCCAGATAGATTAATATCCTAATAGACCCAGATAGATAAATATCCTAATAGACCCAGATAGATAAATATCCTAATAGACCCAGATAGATAAATATCCTAATAGACCCAGATAGATAGATATCCAAATAGACCCAGATAGATAGATGTCCTAATAGACCCAGATAGCTTAATATCCTAATAGACCCAGATAGATAGATATCCTAATAGACCTAGATAGATAGATATCCTAATAGACCCAGATAGATAGATATCCTAATAGACCCAGATAGATAGATATCCTAATAGACCCAGATTGATAGATATCCTAATAGTTCCAGATAGATAGATATCCTAATAGACCCAGATAGATAGATATCCTAATAGACCCAGATAGATTAATATCCTAATAGACCCAGATAGATTAATATCCTAAAAGACCCAGATAGATAAATATCCTAATAGACCCAGATAGATAAATATCCTAATAGACCCAGATAGATAGATATCCTAATAGACCCAGATAGCTTAATATCCTAATAGACCCAGATAGATTAATATCCTAATAGACCTAGATAGATAGATATCCTAATAGACCCAGATAGATAGATATCCTAATAGACCCAGATAGATAGATATCCTAATAGACCCAGATAGATTAATATCCTAATAGACCCAGATAGATTAATATCCTAATAGACCCAGATAGATTAATATCCTAAAAGACCCAGATAGAGAGATATCCTAATAGACCCAGATAGATTAATATCCTAATAGAACCATATAGATACAGTGCATTCGGAAAGTATTCAGACCCCTTGACTTTTTCCACATTTTGTTATGTTACAGCCTTCTTCTAAAATGTATTAAATGTTTTTTCCCCTCATCAATCTACACACAATACCCCATAATGGCAGAGCTAAAACTGGTTTTTAGGAATTTTTGCAAATTTAGAAAACAAAAAAATTGAAATATCGCATTTACATAAATATTCAGACCCTTTACTCAGTACTTTGTTGAAGCACCTTTGGCAGTGATTACAGCCTCGAGCCTCTTTGGGTATGACGCAACAATCTTGGCACATCTGTATTTGGGGAGTTTCTCCCATTCTTCTCTGCAGATCCTGTCAAGTTGGATGAGGACTGTGGCTGCACAGCTATTTTCAGGTCTCTCCAGAGATGTTCAATCAGGTTCAAGTCCGGGCTCTGGTTGGGCCACTGAAGGACATTCAGAGACTTGTCCCGAAGCCACTCCTGCGTTGTTTTGGCTGTGCGTCTGAGGTCCTGAGTGCTCTGGAGCAGGTTTTCATCAACGATCTCTCTCTGTACTTTGTTCTGTTCATCTTTCCCTCAATCATGACTAGTCTCCCAGTCCCTGAAAAACATTCATATCAAGTCATAGTTTTCTGTCTGGTATTCCTCCAGCAACTGACGGAATTGTCTGTGATTCAGTGCCTTCGCAATAATAATGTTCACCAGGCTGCATCACATTCTGTAAGTCACAGTCTTTGAGTTTAGCCACAAGTGCTTCCTGATGAATGATACAATGAAACGTAGCAAATTTGCAAATATCCTCTTTCTCATCAGGTCAGGCCTATGAGTCCCTTCACCTTCCCTCGCATGTTTGGGGCGCCTTAAGGCACACAGATGCCAGATTTAAAAAGGTATCAAAGGCTTTCAGAATATCCTCTCCTCATGTTTGTCCTTGAAGGGGCAGTAAACATAAAAGTTCCTCTCTGAACGACTCGTTTTGAGGGAATCGGACCCAAACTGTAACGGTTTTCTTTAGGTGAAAGAGAGTCAGACCAAAATGCGGCGTGGCTATTGCGATCCATGTTTAATGAGACAAAGTAAACACGAATCAAATACAAAAACAATAAACATAACACGAAAACCGAAACAGCCTAATACTGGTGCAAAGTAACACAGGAACAAGGACAATCACCCACAAAACCCAACACCAAACAGGCTACCTAAATATGGTTCCCAATCAGAGACAATGACGAACACCTGCCTCTGATTGAGAACCATATCAGGCCAAACATAGAACTAGACAAACTAGACAATTAACATAGAATGCCCAACCAGATCACACCCTGACCAACCAAAACATAGAAACATACAAAGCAAACTATGGTCAGGGTGTGACACAAACACATAATTGCACAATGTAACTTATATCAGTGCTTTCGTCAAGCGCAATACTTAAACACGGCGCCACGGGTATGTCAGTAATCAGTTGCTTACTGATGTCCTCACCAACATTTTTTATGCGTCTTGTTATGGTCGAGTCTGAGAGTTGCAGTCTTCATATGCTTTAAAATAGCTTCCTTGTTTGTGAAATCAGCATACAATATTTCGGCTGAGGCCCAAAAATATTATTTGACAATCTCTACGTCTGTGAAGGCCTTCTTGTTTGTCGTGATTATCCACACAATCTCATATGTTGCATCTGTCATTTTCTCTGCTAAAGTGCTATATCTGCCCATAATTTGTTGTTGTCCTCTGAGCTTTCCTTTGAGTTGCGCTATGTTGTTGTTTCTGTGGTTGATTTATGGTGGATAAGCAATTTCCTGGCCACCATCTTCCTGATTTTCCTGGTTCTGCGGTGGTTGTTCGTTCGCAGCTGTCACATTGTTCTCCAGCCCTTCCCCCTAATTTTCATTGTCGATAGATTTACGTTTTTTTTAAAACATTTTTTACAATAGATCGATCCATGTCGACCAAACTGCAAAATTAGCTAGTAGCAAACTGATATGTGTCGGTCGCTGTATCTGAGCAGTTGTGTTCTATTTTGACAAATGTTCTATTTCGGCCTTTCTGTTCAATACTACCATCTATCTGCCTTCCAGGGAACAAACAATATATTCAATGAAGTGATTCAGGCCTGCATTAAACACATTGAATTGAAATTGTATCATTATGAATGTATTATGAATGGAAAATAGGAAAATCACAGCAAGCCGCAAATTATGCTCAGGCCGCGCAATGAGTACCACTGAAATAGATGATTGTTGAGTTGCGACTGTCAGTGAAAAGCAGAGAGACCCAGCCAAGCATATCTCAAGACTTAAAAATACAATCACAAAAAAAACTGTTTGGAATGCAATTGTTTATTGCTATAAAGAGATGACAATGAAAAGACTATATAGATCAGACAACATAGTTTTTATTGATCTGTTTGTCAGTGTCAGTGGAGAATGCTACCCTGTAATTTTTGTAGTATAAAACAAATGCATACACCCACTTGGTTGTCCCGTACCGGTAAGAAACTATCTACATGGAGTTTTCATCTGTACTTTTCGTAGCTGTCTACATACAGTGCCTTGCGAAAGTATTCGGCCCCCTTGAACTTTGCGACCTTTTGCCACATTTCAGGCTTCAAACATAAAGATATAAAACTGTATTTTTTTGTGAAGAATCATCAACAAGTGGGGCACAATCATGAAGTGGAACGACATTTATTGGATATTTCAAACTTTTTTAACAAATCAAAAACTGAAAAATTGGGCGTGCAAAATTATTCAGCCCCTTTAATTTCAGTGCAGCAAACTTTCTCCAGAAGTTCAGTGAGGATCTCTGAATGATCCAATGTTGACCTAAATGACTAATGATGATAAATACAATCCACCTGTGTGTAATCAAGTCTCCGTATAAATGCACCTGCACTGTGATAGTCTCAGAGGTCCGTTAAAAGCGCAGAGAGCATCATGAAGAACAAGGAACACACCAGGCAGGTCCGAGATACTGTTGTGAAGAAGTTTAAAGCCGGATTTGGATACAAAAAGATTTCCCAAGCTTTAAACATCCCAAGGAGCACTGTGCAAGCGATAATATTGAAATGGAAGGAGTATCAGACCACTGCAAATCTACCAAGACCTGGCCGTCCCTCTAAACTTTCAGCTCATACAAGGAGAAGACTGATCAGAGATGCAGCCAAGAGGCCCATGATCACTCTGGATGAACTGCAGAGATCTACAGCTGAGGTGGGAGACTCTGTCCATAGGACAACAATCAGTCGTATATTGCACAAATCTGGCCTTTTTGGAAGAGTGGCAAGAAGAAAGCCATTTCTTAAAGATATCCATAAAAAGTGTAGTTTAAAGTTTGCCACAAGCCACCTGTGAGACACACCAAACATGTGGAAGAAGGTGCTCTGGTCAGATGAAACCAAAATTGAACTTTTTGGCAACAATGCAAAATGTTATGTTTGGCGTAAAAGCAACACAGCTCATCAACTTGAACACACCATCCCCACTGTCAAACATGGTGGTGGCAGCATCATGGTTTGGGCCTGCTTTTCTTCAGCAGGGACAGGGAAGATGGTTAGAATTGATGGGAAGATGGATGGAGCCAAATACAGGACCATTCTGGAAGAAAACCTGATGGAGTCTGCAAAAGACCTGAGACTGGGACAGAGATTTGTCTTCCAACAAGACAATGATCCAAAACATAAAGCAAAATCTACAATGGAATGGTTCAAAAATAAACATTTCCAGGTGTTAGAATGGCCAAGTCAAAGTCCAGACCTGAATCCAATCGAGAATCTGTGGAAAGAACTGAAAACTGCTGTTCACAAATGCTCTCCATCCAACCTCACTGAGCTCGAGCTGTTTTGCAAGGAGGAATGGGAAAATATTTCAGTCTCTCGATGTGCAAAACTGATAGAGACATACCCCAAGCGACTTACAGCTGTAATGATCCAAAACATAAAGCAAAATCTACAATGGAATGGTTCAAAAATAAACATATCCAGGTGTTAGAATGGCCAAGTCAAAGTCCAGACCTGAATCCAATCGAGAATCTGTGGAAAGAACTGAAAACTGCTGCTGCTCTCCATCCAATAAGCTGTTTTGCAAGGAGGAATGGGAAAAATTTCAGTCTCTCGATGTGCAAAACAATTACCCCAGCAAAAGGTGGCGCTACAAAGTATTAATTTAAAGGGGCTGAATAATTTTGCACGCCCAATTTTTCAGTTTTTGATTTGTTAAAAAAGTTTGAAATATCCAATAAATGTCGTTCCACTTCATGATTGTGTCCCACTTGTTGTTGATTCTTCACAAAAAAATACAGTTTTATATCTTTATGTTTGAAGCCTGAAATGTGGCAAAAGGTCGCAAAGTTCAAGGGGGCCGAATACTTTCGCAAGGCACTGTACCAACACAGGTCGATGCTGGCACTAAAACCGCACTCAATAAGCTGTATAAGCAAACAGGAAAACTCTCATCAAGAGGCGTCACACCAAGTGGCTGGGGACTTTAATGCAGGGAAACTTAAATAAGTTTCACCTTATTTCTATCCGCATGTTAAATGTGCAACCAAAAGGGAAAAAATCTTGACTACCTTTACTCCACACACAGTGAAGCGTACGAAGTTCTCCCTCGCTCTTCCTCGCTCTTCATTTTGCAAATCTGATCATAATTCTATCCTCCTGATTCCTGCTTACAAGCAAAAATTAAAGCAGGAAGCACCAGTGACTCTGTCTATAAAAAAATGGTCAGATAAAGCAGATGCTAAACTACAGGACTGTTTTGCTATCACAGACTGGAACATGTTACGGGATTCTTCCGATGGCATTGTGCATCGAGGACGTCGTCCCGACAGTGACTGTACGTACATACCCCAACCAGAAACCATTGATTACAGGCAACATTCGCACTGAGCTAAAGGGAGGAGCTGCCGCTTTCAAGGAGCGGGACTCTAACCTGGAAGCTTATAAGAAATCCCACTATGCCCTCAAACGAACCACCAAACAGGCAAAGCATCAATACAGGACTAAGATCGAATTGTACTACACCGGCTCCGACGCTCGTCGGATGTGGCAGGGCTTGCAAACTATTACAGACTACAAAGGGAAACACAGCCGAGAGCTGCCCAGTAACACGAACCTACCAGACAAGCTAAATAACTTACAGTATATGCTCGCTTCAAGGCAAGTAACACTGAAACATGCATGAGAGCATCAGCAGTTCCGGACGACTGTGTGATCACGCTCTCCGCAGCCGATGTGGGTAAGACCTTTAACAGGTCAACATTCACTAGGCCGCAGTGCCAGATGGATTACCAGGACATGTACTCCGGGCATGCTCTGACCAACTGGCAAGTGTCTTCACTGACATTTTCAACCTCTCCAAGTCTGAGTCTGTAATACCAACATGTTTAAAGCAGACCACCATAGTCCCTTTGCCCAAGAACACTAAGGTAACCTGCTGAAATGACTATCGACCTGTAGCACTCACGTCTGTAGCCATGAAATGCTTTGAAAGGCTGGTCATGGCTCACATCAACACCATTATCCCAGAAATCCTAGACCCACTCCAATTTGCGCATGGCACCAACAGATCCACAGATGATACAATCTCCATTGCACTCCACACTGCCCTTTCACACCTGTACAAAAGGAACACCGATGTGAGAATGCCATTCATTGACTACAGCGCAGCGTTCAACACCATAGTACCCTCAAAGCATATCACTAAGCTAATGACCCTGGGACTAAACACCTCTGGGACTAAACACCTCCCTCTGCACACCTCCATTCTCATTGATGGGACTGTAGTGGAGCAGGTTGAGAGCTTGGCGTCCACATCGCCAACAAACGAACATGGTCCAAGCACACCAAGACAGATGTGAAAAGGGCACAACAAAACCCATTCCCCCTCAGGAGACTAAAAATATTTGGCATGGGTCTTCAGATCCTCAAAAGGTTTTACAGCTGCACCATCGAGAGCATCCTGACGTGTTGCACTACAGAGGGTAGTGCATACAGACCAGTACATCACCTGGACCAAGCTTCTGCTTTCCAGGACCGCTATACAAGGCGGTGTCAGAGGAAGGCCCTAAAAATGGTCAAAGACTCCAGCCACCCTAGTCATAGACTGTTCTCTCTGCTACTGCACAGCAGGCCTTACTGGAGCACCAATTCTAGGACCAAGTGGGGTAGAAGAACAGCTTCTACCCCCAAGCCATAAGACTCCCAAACAGCTAATCAAATGGCAACCCAGACTACCAATGTAATCTGCTCGAGGGGGTACTCAACTGGCCCCTCCATCGTGATGTCCCCTGAATGCCCATCTGTTAGCCTGCTAGCAGCCACCCGCTAGCTGTCTAGAGCATATTGGACTGTTAGCTGAATAGATCCATCGACCAATTTCTCGGGCCACGATACCTATTTTGCCAATTGGACTTGGACCCTCTGCTACTCGGAACCCTACTAATCCATCACGACTGGTCAAACGACGTCACTGCACGAGGAGACTAAAACAGACTTTCCTCTGTCGCGACATCCCTCTTAAGGCCCTTCTGCTAGCTTGCTAGCCCCGGTCTGCTAGCTTGTAGCCCCGGTCTGCTAGCTTGCTAGCCCCGGCCTGCTAGCTGTCTGAATCGCCGTACCTCCAGCCAGCCCAACCATTCACTGGAGCCCTATGATCACTCGGCTACGCATGCCTCTCCCTAATATCAACTGGTTGTGTCTCCTCACGTGATGGAAGCAGTCTTGGAGTAGGCAGATATGCCTTGTCCATTACTGTCCTGGATAGTGATTATTGTCCTATTTCACTGTAGAGCCTCTAGCCTAGGTTTACCTCCAATGTGCTCACATCCTACCCTACCTTTGTCTTTACATTATGCCTTGAATCTATTCTATCACACCCAGAAATCTTCTCCTTTTGCTCTCTGTTTCGAACGTACTAGATGACCAGATCTTATAGCCTTTAGCCGTACCCTTATCCTACCTCTCCTCCGTTCCTCTGGTGATGTAGAGGTTAATCCAGGACCTGCAGTGCCCATCTCCACTCCCATTCCCCCGGTGCTCTCATTTGTTGACTTCTGTAACCGTAAAAGCCTTGGTGTCATGCATGTTAACATTAGAAGCCTCCTCCGTAAGTTTGTTTTATTCAATGCCTTAGCACACTCTGCCAATCCACATTTCCAGAAACACTATTCTCACCATTGCCGCTTGCTATAGACCACCCTCTGCCCCCAACTGTGCCCTGGACCCCATATGTGAATTGATTGCCCCGCATCAATCTTCAGAGCTCGTGCTGCTAGGTGACCTAAACTGGGACATTCTTAACACCCCAGACATCCTACAATATAAGCTTGATGCACTCAACCACCAAATCTGTAAAAACAGGCATCCTCATAGATATCATCCTAACTAACTCACCGTCCAAATACGCCTCTGCTGTTTTCAACCAAGATCTCAGCGATTACTGCCTCATTGCCTGCATCCGTAATGGGTCTGCGGTCAAACTCATCACTGTCAAACGCTTCCTAAAACACTTCAGCAAGCAGGTCTTTCTGATCGACCTGGCCGGGGTATCCTGGAATGATATTGACCTCATCCCGTCAGTATAGGATGCCTGGTTATTCTTTAAAAGTGCCTTCCTCACCATCTTAAATAAGCATGCTCCATTCAAAAAATGTAGAACCAGGAACAGATATAGCCATTGGTTCACTCCAGGTCTGTCTGCCCTTGACCAGCACAAAAAAATCCTGTGGCATATTGCCTTAGCATCGAATAGTCCCTGTGATATGCAACTTTTCAGGGAATTTAGGAACCAATATACACAGGCACTTAGGATAGCTAAGGCTAGCTTTTTCAAACAGAAATGTGCATCCTGTAGCACAAACTCAAAAAGTTCATGGAGAATAAGAGCAGCTGCCCATGGCACTGAGGCTAGGAAACACTGTCACCACCGATAAATCCACTATATCTGAGAATTTCAATAAGCATTTTTTTTACGGCCGGCCATGCTTTCCACCTGGCTACCCCTACCCCGGGCAACTGCCGGCACCCCCCACAGCAACCCGCCCAAGCCTCCACCGTTTCTCCTTCAACCAAATCCAGATAGCTGATGTTCTGAAAGAGCTGCAAAATCTGGACCCCTACAAATCAGTCGGGCTAGACAATCTGAACCCAATTATCTGCCGAAATTGTTGCAACTCCTATTACTAGCCTGTTCAGCCTTTCATTCGTATTGTCTGAGATCCCCAATGATTGAAAAGCTGCCACGATCATCCCCCTCTTCAAAGGGGGAGACACTCTATACCCAAACGGCTACAGACCTATATCTATCCTACCCTGCCTTTCTAAAGTCTTCGAAAGCCAAGTTAAACAGATTACCGACCATTTCGAATCCCACCCTACCTTCTCCGCTATGCAATCTGGTTTCAGAGCTGGTCATGGGTGCACCTCAGCCACGCTCAAGGTCCTAAATGATATCATAACCGCCATCGATAAGAGACATTACTGTGCAGGCCTATTCATTGACCTGGCCAAGGCTTTCGACTCTGTCAATCACCACATTCTTATTGGCAGACTAAACAGCCTTGGTTTCTCAAATGACTGCCTCGCCTGGTTCACCAACTACTTCTCTACTTCTGTCCGGACCTCTGGCAGTCTCTATGGGGGTGCCACAGTGTTCAATTCTCGGGTCGACTCTCTTCTCTGTATACATCAATGATGCCGCTCTTGCTGCTGGTGATTCTCTGATCCACCTCTACGCAGACAACACCATTCTGTATATCTCTGGCCCTTCTTTGGACACTGTGTTAACTAACCTCCAGACGAGCTTCAATGCCATACAACTCTCCTTCCGTGGCCTCCAACTGCTCTTAAATGCAAGTAAAACTAGTAAGTAAAACCGTCTGTCCAGCATCACTACTCTGGACAGTTGTGTCCTGTTTACAATAACCCCAAAAAGCTTGCATCCCGGCTATGAGAAATAAGATGCCTGGGATATGCTGATTTGAGATGGGATACTGTGGCATGTAAATATCTTATCCCGTTTAGTTGTTTTTTGCAGTCTGTGCAGGCTCAGTTTCACATATCACTGGTGTTGTGTGATTATGTTCTCATCTGTATGTCAACCAAATCACTTCAAAAAGTAGGCTACCTGGGCAGTTTCATCCACCATAATAATTCCATCATCATTTGTTTTGCTAATACTCCGTACTGGACCGTATAGCCTGCATACTGGCTTAGGCTATTTTCACCCCTAATTTAGATACATTTCTGCTCATAATTTGCGATATTGGATAGGCCATATAATAATTTCCAACATTTGGTAGGCTGTTTGTTCGTCCACTATGGTTAGATACGTGCAGCTTCTCTTCTGCCATAACTTGTTGCCCTAGAAGACTAAATAAAGTAGTGCTCACCAGAATAATGTCTTACATCGATTGTATAAAAGCTTTTTAGATATTCATTTAGAATCCTCTACATTTTATTACGTCTACAAGGACGTTTTATTCATCTGCCAGTATTTTAATTTAGAGATTCCTGTAAACTCTTTGATGTTTCCTTTTATGTAACCTACCAATTATTATTGGATTATTCACCATGGCAACCACTTGTTAGTATAAAAATAAGTTTCTCAGTTCGGTTGGCTTTCGTGGAGATCAGACCGTTTTCATTTGCAGGGATATTTGTATATATTTCGACCAAATACTTATTATTATACTTATTTTCCTGTTGCTATTGTTATATGTAAATACAAGACATGTGTATGTAGATGGGTAGCTTTCTTCACCAGTTATCTCACCATTTTGTACAATTATGTGATTAGCCTACCAGTTGGTGTAGCTGTAGTGTTAATTCTCTTGAGAATAATTATGGTATGTCATTTTTCTCTTAATGTAAATGTTGTAAAGAGATTGCTGACATTACTGTTTAATGTAATATTGTTTAGTTGATTTACATTGTAGTAATGTTCTATTTCTTTCATCCTGTTTCCCTCTATACACAGACCACATGTATACCTTGTTTCATCATTAAACTCCTAGACTGTGCTTCCGTGTCTGTCATCACTCTTTGACCAGAGTGCTCTTTGACCAGAGTGCGGTCCGGTATCCGTTTCCTCCCAGTGGTTAAGCTGACTGTTTTGTTTAGGGACCGGGGAGAAATGCAATAACTCCAAAAAAGTGGAAAGATTGTTCCTGTGCAAAATGTCCAAATGTCATCAGCTTGACCGGTTTTAAGGAAATGAAAAGCTGAGAAAACAATGAAATACTTTCTGTTGTCTTGGGTGCATTATGTTATGCGGATGAAGAACTGTGCATCCATAACAGTGTCAAAGATAACACCATACACATACATTCACATTTTCTCAGGAGATGCTGAAATAAAGAAAGAAATCATATTTCTCCACTGCGGTTCCCAAGACAAAATCAACAGTTGTATAATTTTACTGCAAGAAATGCATAATTCTGAGTTAATATGATATTAGGCAATGTAAGAGGCTATAGACCTACAGTCAGTGTCCAGATTTCACTTACTATTCCATTTAACCCATCTGAACTTAAATGAGGTATATTCTGTTTATTCCTGGCTTCAGGGATACGTGTGAGGAGGATATCAAAGGTTCATGTAAACATCTTATCCCAAATAAGAACTTAAGCGGGATATGAGCTACTATCCGGAATACTGTGCGTATGTAAACATTGTCATTGTCTGTCACCTTGATTACTCCAATTGGTCTTTTGACCTGTGTGCACCTAAATTATAACGTTTTTTTTTGTAGTCCAGGTTGTAACAACCTCATGATGGGTATAGAGCAAATCCTAGTATCACGTAGTAAGTAGCCTAAACCTGTCACTGTTACATTGAACAGGAGGAATGTAATATGAATGACAGTCATCCAATATGCTGTAATAGAAGTAAAGACCTAATCGTAAATGGCACTGACCGCTATTGCAGTCAGTCTCTCACCTCGTACCACATCAGAGAGCTGAGTGACTGTATTCCATGTACTCTGAGGGTCGATAACCTCCCGTCTCTCACAGGAAACAGGCCTTGACCAGTGATACTCTCCCTTCTCAGAGACACAGTGTCGGACCAATGTTGGCCAGTTCAGACTGACCCCTGAGACGCCAGGGTCAAAGTTCAAAATTGAGCCAAATGAGAGGCTTCAGGGTTGAGCTCTCAGCATGAATGGACACATATAATATTAATATTTAGAACTGTGTGGGTGGAGGGGGGAGAAGGGACAAAGAGAGAGAGAGATGAGGCAAATGTATGTGGAGAAGACTGTATATTGAATGAGAGAGTGTTGATGTCTATCAGTCATTGTAACTGTGTGTTTGGCAGGGTCTGAATGTTTGTTAATAATGGTTGTGAGTGTTTGAACATGTCAACCAGAGAGCTTTTATCAGTGTCTTAATTAACATGTCAACCAGAGAGCTTTTATCAGTGTCTTAATTAACCTCTAGTGACACCCCATCCCGTGAACGGGACCGTTGTCACCATCTGACACTAATTAGCATAAAGCAATGGACATAAATATTACTAGAAAATATTCCTATTCATGAAAATCACAAATGAAATATATTGAGACACAGCTTAGGCTTTTGTTAATCACCCTGTCATCTCAGATTTTCAAAATATGCTTTACAGCCAAAGCTAGACAAGCATTTGTGTAAGTTTTTCGATAGCCTAGCATAGCATTTTGTCCAGCTAGCAGCAGGTAACTTGGTCACGGAAATCAGAAAAGCAATCAAATTAAATTGTTTACCTTTGATGAGCTTCGGATGTTTTCACTCACGAGACTCCCAGTTAGATAACAAATGTTCCTTTTTTCCAAAAATATAATTTTTGTAGGCGAAATAGCTTCGTTTGTTCTTCACGTTTGGCTGAGAAATCGCCCGGAAATTGCAGTCACGAAAACGGCGAAAAATATTCTAAATTAGCTCCATAATATCGACAGAAACATGGCAAACGTTGTTTATAATCAATCCTCAAGGTGTTTTTCAAATATCTATTTGATAATATATCAACCGGGAATGGTGGCTTCTTAGTAGGAAAGAGAGAAACAATGGATTTGTCCTTTACACAATGCAAGACTTCAGCTGACCACTGACGCAATGTTGACGTTCAGGCTCATTTTTCAAAATAAAAGCCTGAAACTATGTATTGTGACACTAGACACATTAGGGAAGCCATAGAAAAAGTAATCTGGTTGATAGCCCATTCACTGCTCAATAGGGATGCATAGGAATGCAGAGCCTTCTAAATAAGAGTCCCTTCCTGTTTGGATTTTTCTCAGGCTTTCGCCTGCAACATCAGTTCTGTTATACACACAGACAATATTTTTACAGTTTTGGAAACGTTAGAGTGTTTTCTATCCTCAGCTGTTAATTATATGCATATTCTAGAATCTTGTCCTGACAAAATATCCCGTTTACTACGGGAACGTTTTTTTCCCAAAAATGAAAATACTGCCCCCTAGTCACAAAAGGTTAACATGTCAACCAGAGAGCTTTTATCAGTGTCTTAATTAACATGTCAGCCAGAGAGCTTTTATCCGTGTCTTAATTAGCATGTCAGCCAGAGAGATTTGATCAGTGTCTTATCTTCTCTAGGGTAGGGGGCAGCATTTGGAATTTTGGATGAAAAGCGTGCCTAAATTAATCTGCCTTCTACTCAGGCCCAGAAGATAGGATATGCATATACTTGGTAGATTTGGATAGAAGACACTCCACAGTTTCCAACACTGTTACAATAGTGCCTGTGAGTATAACAGAACTGATTTGGCAGGCAAAAACCATTCAGGAAGTATGATTTTTTTTTTGTAGTTTTCTATTAAATGCCATTACAGTATCTATTGACTTAGGACTCAAATTGCAGTTCCTATGCCTTCCACTAGATGTCAACAGTCTTTAGTAATTGTTTCAGGCTTGTATTCTGAAAAAATGAGGGAGTAAGAGCAGTCTGAATGAGTGGACCCTGCCGTGTCACAGAGCTTTTTCATGCGCATGACCGAGAGTGCATTTCTTGTTTACCTTTTATATTGACGACGTTATTGTCCGGCTGAAATATTATCGATTATTTAGGCTAAAAACAACCTGAGGATTGCATATAAACATTGTTTGTGTCACGTTCTGACCTTTATTTCCTTTGTTTTGTCTTTATTTAGTATGGTCAGAGCGTGAGTTGGGATGGGCAGTCTATGTTTGTTTTTCTATGTTTGGTTTTTGTTTCGGCCTAGTATGGTTTTCAATCAGAGGCAGGTGTCGTTAGTTGTCTCTGATTGAGAATCATACTTAGGTAGCCTGGGTTTCACTTTTGAGCTGTGGGTGTTTGTTTCCATGTCAGTGTTTGTCGCCACACAGTACTGTTTTGGTTTCGTTTCATGTTCACGTTTATTGTTTTGTTTTTCATAGTGTTCAGTTTATATCTTATAATAGATGTTATGGACACTGACCACGCTGCGCTTTGGTCCTCCGATCCTTCTCGCTTCTCCTCCTCAGAAGCGGAGGAGGAATGTCGTTACAGAAACACCCACCAACCAAGAACCAAGCAGCGTGATAACAGGCAGCAGCAGCAGCAGCAGCAGCTATACCTGGAGAACTGGACTTGGGAGGAGATTCTGGATGGTAAAGGACCCTGGGAACAGCCAGGGGAATATCGCCGCCCCAAAGCAGAGCTGGAGGCAGCGAAAGCAGAGAGGCGGCATTATGAGGAGCTAGCACGGCAGCGCGGCTGGAAGCCCGAGAGGCAGCCCCAAAAATGTCTTGGGGGGGGCACAGGGGGAGTGTGGCGAAGCCAGGTAGGAGACCTGCGTCAACTTCCCTTGCTTACCAGAGAGCGAGAGGGACCGGGCAGGCACTGTGTTATGCGGTGGAGCGCACGGTGTCCCCGGTGCGTGTACATAGCCCAGTGCGATACATTCCAGCGACTCGTATCAGCCGGGCTAGAGTGGGCATCGAGCCAGGTACCATGAAGACGGCTCTACACATCTGGTCTCCAGTGAGTCTCCTCGGGCCGGCGTACATGGCACCAGTCTTACGCATGGTGTCCCCGGTTTGCCAGCACAGCCCAGTGCGGCTATTCCACCTCGCCGCACTGGCCTGGCTACGGGGAGCATTCAACCAGGTAAGGTTAGGCAGGCTCGGTGCTCAAGAGCTCCAGTGTGCCTAAACGGTCCGGTCTACCGAGTGCCACCTCCATGCACCAGCCCTCCGGTGGCAGCCCCCTGCACCAGGCTGTTTCTCCGTCTTCTGCCTACAGGTGTTCCCGCCTGTCCAGCGCTGCCAGAGCCTTTCTCCTCTCCAGTGCCGCCAGAGTCTCCCGTCTGTCCTGAGCCGCCAGAGTCTCCCGTCTGTCCTGAGCTGACAGAGTCTCCCGTCTGTCCTGAGCCGCCAGAGTGTCCCGTCTGTCCTGAGCCGCCAGAGTCTCCCATCTGTCCTGATCCGCCAGAGTCTCCCGTCTGTCCTGGGCCGCCAGAGTCTCCCGTCTGTCCTGGGCCGCCAGAGTCTCCCGTCTGTCCTGGGCCGTCAGAGACGCCAGTCTGTCCTGGGCCGCCAGAGCCGCCAGTCAGCCAGGAGCCGCCAGAGCCGCCAGTCAGCCAGGAGCCACCATCCAGCCAGGAGCCGCCAGAGCCGCCAGCCAGCCAGGAGCCGCCAGAGCCGCCAGCCAGCCAGGAGCCGCCAGAGCCGTCAGTCAGCCAGGAGCTGCCAGAGCCGTCAGTCAGCCAGGCGATGCCAGAGTCGCCCTTCACTCCGGCGCTGCCGGAGTCCCCAGCCTGTCCGGCGCTGCCGGAGTCTCCCGTCCATTCTGGACCCATTTCTAGAGTCCCCAGTCCGAGGTCAGCGGCGGGGGCCGCCGCTCGTAAGAGGCCATGGAGGCGGACAATGAGGCGGAGAAAAACTGTTGTGAAGTGGGGTCCACTTCCCGCGCCAGAGCCCCCACCGCATACAGACGCCCACCCAGACCCTCCCCTATAGGTTCAGGTTTTGCGGCCAGAGTCCGCACCTTTGGGGGGGGGGGTACTGTCACGTTCTGACCTTAGTTCCTTTTTTATGTCTTTGTGTTAGTTTGGTCAGGGCATGAGTTGGGGTGGGTAGTCTATGTTCTTTTTTCTATGTTGTTTTTCTGTGGTTGGCCTGGTATGGTTCTCAGAGGCAGCTGTCGATCGTTGTCTCTGATTGAGAATCATACTTAGGTAGCCTCCCCCTCTGAAGCATAGGTCACTGTAGTCTACTGATGATGTTACATAGGTCACTGTAGCCTACTGACAACGTTACATAGGTTACTGTAGCCTACTGATGATGTTACATAGGTTACTGTAGTCTACTGATGATGTTACATAGGTTACTGTAGTCTACTGATGATGTTCCATAGGTTACTGTAGCCTACTGATGATGTTACATAGGTTACTGTAGTCTACTGACAATGTTACATAGGTTACTGTAGCCCCTCCCCTCCGAAGCATAGGTTACTGTAGCCTACTGACAATGTTACATAGGTTACTGTAGTCTACTGACAATGTTACATAGGTTACTGTAGCCCCTCCCCCTCCGAAGCATAGGTTACTGTAGTCTACTGACAATGTTACATAGGTTACTGCAGTCTACTGATGATGTTACATAGGTTACTGTAGTCTACTGACAATGTTACATAGGTTACTGTAGTCTACTGACAATGTTACATAGGTTACTGTAGTCTACTGATGATGTTACATTGGTTACTGTAGTCTACTGACAATGTTACATAGGTTACTGTAGTCTACTGACAATGTTACATAGGTTACTGTAGCCTACTGATGATGTTACATAGGTTACTGTAGTCTACTGATGATGTTACATAGGATACTGTAGTCTACTGATGATGTTACATAGGTTACTGTAGTCTACTGACAACGTTACATAGGTTACTGTAGCCAACTGATGATGTTACATAGGTTACTGTAATCTACTGATGATGTTACATAGGTTACTGTAGTCTACTGATGATGTTACATAGTTTACTGTAGTCTACTGATGATGTTACATAGGTTAATGTAGTCTACTGATGATGTTACATAGGTTACTGTAGCCTACTGACAACGTTACATAGGTTACTGTGGCCTACTGACAACGTTACAAGCGTAATTCAGAAATTAGGGAGAGATGTTTAATTACAGAAATTATTGACTTTGTCAATACCAGTTAAGGACACTATAGTTATCACATTTCACATTGGATTTATTAACTACAAAAAGGTAAGATGTGCTAATAATTCTCATGCTGCGCTGCAGACACACTCTTTTTCATGCCAAGCGCTTCAAGGCAAGCATCCTCCATCCTCTCTGGCTTTCTCTTCATCCTCAAAATTTCACTTTCATCTCACGTCCTACACTGTCTATATTATTTTATATGGGTGGATCTAATCCTGAATGCTGATTGGTTAAAAACACATTCCAGCCGGTGTCTAATCCACAAGTTGCCACCGGCTAAATCATTGACGTTAAAATGCCTATTTACTTTGTTCCATCTGACTGTGCAATCCATTGTCTCATCAGCCCAGCCAGGCAATTTATAAACTTGATCTTATCTATTAAAAGCATCTAGACATGATCTCTTTTTTTTTTTTACTAACATTTTGTTTTCAACAGCGAGGATTTGTAAAAACCTTGCTGTCTGTCTCTCTGACATTTGCAACATTATTTCAATATTCAAATCCTATCTCCAGCTGTCTCATAGTAATGAATGTGTCGGGAGTTGCGATGAGACAGACATGCAGCTTTTCTCAGCCAGTCGAAGCCATGAATCAGCATAATTTTATGGATATATACAAAGAAATATGAATAGGAAACAGGTCAAATGAAATTAAGTGCATCTAGTTTGCAGTCTTTCCAGCTTCAGTTTGAAGTGATTGTGTTTGCTGTGTTGTTGTCTAGCTCCTCTGAACAACAGTGTCCTGAAGAGAGAGCACATTTTCTATGCCAGGTGAAATCGTGCATCATGAGCTCATTGTTATGGATGTATCCAAATAAATGTCACTAGAAAACAGCTTAACTTCTTGGATATAGGGGCGCTCTTTTAATTTATGGATAAAAAAACGTGCCCGTTTTAAGCGCAATATTTTGTCACGAAAAGATGCTCGACTATGCATATAATTGGCAGCTTTGGAAAGAAAACACTCTAAGGTTTCCAAAACTGCAAAGATATTATCTGTGAGTGCCACAGAACTCATGCTACAGGCGAAACCAAGATGATACTTTAACCAGGAAATGGGCAGAATTTTCAAAGCTCTGTTTTCTATTGTCTCCTTATATGGCTGTGAATGCGCCGGGAATGAGCCTGCCCTTCCTATCGTTTCTCCAAGGTGTCTGCAGCATTGTGACGTATTTGTAGGCATATCATTGGAAGATTGGCCATAAGAGACTACATTTACCATGGGTCCGCCCAGTGTCCTTTGTGTAAATTGGTGCGTAATCTACAAGCTGCACCAGTCATCCAGTGATTGAGAGAGAGGAGGCTTTCAACGAACGATATATCATGAAGAGATATGTGAAAAACACCTTGAGGATTGGTCCTAAACAACGTTTGTGTAATGCTCCGGGTGTCGTGGGTGCGGAGTCAAATGCAGGAGACAGAGAGTTCAATGCTGTGCGTCTTTTAATGGCACCAACGCACCACAGGGTGCTCACAAAAGTTACGTTCCCAAACACAGGGAAACAAAATGTACAATGGGAAAAAACACGACCAGGCAAAAACACGTACTTCGACAACAGAGCCGAAGGTTACATAGAAATAATCCCGCACAACAACCAGGCGGGCCGGCTGTCTAATAAAGACAAACTAATTAAGCATACACAGGTGCTACCACTAAACATACAAGGAGGGGGAGGAAAAACAATCAGTGGCAGCTAATAGGCCGGTGACGACGACCGCCGAGCGCCACCCGCCCGGGAAGGGGAAACACCCTCGGTCGGACTCGTGACAGTTTGCCATGTTTCAGTCGATATTATGGAGTTCATTTGGAAAAAAGTTTGACGTTTTGAAGACTGAATTTTCGTTTTTTTTGGTAGCCAAACGTGACGCACCAAACGGAGCAATTTCTCCTAAACAAATCATCTTTCAGGAAAAACGGAGCATTTGCTATCTAACTGAGAGTCTCCTCATTGAAAACATCTGAAGTTCTTCAAAGGTAATGATTTTATTTGAATGATTTTCTGGTTTTTGTAAAAATGTTGCCTGCTAATGCTAACGCTAAATGCTACACTAGGTGCGCTAGCTGTTACACAAATGCTTATTTTGCAATGGTTGAGAAGCATATTTTGAAAATCTGAGATGACAGTGCTGTTAACAAAAGGCTAAGCTTGAGAGCTAGCATATTAATTTAATTTCATTTGCAATTTTCATGAATAGTTAACGTTGTGTTATGCTAATGAGCTGCGGGGATAATTACACTCCTGGATACAGGTTTTTTTCGTAGCTAAACGTGACGCACCAAACGGAGCGATTTCTCCTAAACAAATAATCTTTCAGGAAAAACTGAGCATTTGCTATCTAACTGAGAGTCTCCTCATTGAAAACATCTGAAGTTCTTCAAAGGTAATGATTTTATTTGAATGATTTTCTGGTTTTTGTAAAAATGTTGCCTGCTAATGCTAACGCTAAATGCTACGCTAGGTGCGCTAGCTGTTACACAAATGCTTATTTTGCAATGGTTGAGAAGCATATTTTGAAAATCTGAGATGACAGTGTTGTTAACAAAAGGCTAAGCTTGAGAGCTAGCATATTAATTTCATTTCATTTGCGATTTTCATGAATAGTTAACGTTGCGTTATGGTAATGAGCTTGAGGCTGTATTCACGATCCCGGATCCGGGATGGCTCGACGCAACAGGTTAAACAAATGCAAATACAGCTACTTTGCTGTTATTCTGGCTGCACTGTTTGACTTGACTGTAAGTTGGCCGTAGTTGGCTAGCTAGCAAAGAAGGGATAAGAACGTTGCCAGCCAGTATGGCAATAGAACATTTAGAATGAACGGCTGAACAAAAAGACTTAAAGAGGTCGCATCTCTGGCAACTGAACCGATAGAACGAACAACCAGCTGGCTTGAGTTGCAAACCTAGATTTGTGTCGGGACTATATCTTGTGGAAGGATTTGTCCCGGGCCAATATATACTCCAAACACCAGCTTCTCTGGCATTATCACTCTATGAAAGATCTTGTGAGTGTACATTTGATTGTTTATTTCCCCTGTTTAATTCCCTTTTGCTTATTGTCTATTTCACTTGCTTTGGCAATGTAAACCAGTGGAGGCTGCTGAGGGGAGAACCGCTCATAATAATGGCTGGAACAGAGCGAAAGGAATGGCATTAAACACATGAACCATGTTTGATACCATTCCACAGATTCCGCTCCAGCCATTGCCAGGAGCCTGTCCTCCCAATTAAGGTGCCAATCTCCTGTGATGTAAATATATGTTTCCCATGACATTAAAGCCCTTTGAGTTGGAGAGAGAGAAAAAGAGAGAGGGAGAGTTTTGTTATGCTGTTCTCAGCAGGGAAATGCTGAACACATGAAACAGTGTGAATATGCCACAGTGGATGGACTGTGAAATAAGACAGGGATCAGGTTTAAAAATAAAAAGTGTGGAGGCTGCAGGGCCAGCAAGGTAACTGTGACCTTTTCCCATACGCACACATGCATGCGCACATGCACACAGTGACCTTCTGTCAAAACAGCCCCTCATTACCAGTCAAGGCCTGGCCCTTAGGGAGCTCTCAACACCCGCTTCTTCTGTGAACTTCTCCTCATAAACTTCGCCAACATATCGGTTCACAGACCAAGCTTGTCTCTCTGAACTAAATGCATTTTCTTTTTCTCACTTTGTTTCCCTTGAAAGCAGGTTCTGACGAAGCGGAACGAATAAAACAGTTTATTTTATCCGGTTGTGTGTGTGTGTATATGTGTGTCTGTGTGTCTGTGTGTCTGTGTGTCTGTGTGTCTGTGTGTGTGTGTGTATATGTGTGTGTCTGTCTGTCTGTGTGTATGTATGTGTGTGTGTGTGTCTCTGTGTGTGTCTGTGTGTATGTCTGTGTGTATATATGTGTGTGTGTGTGTATATGTGTGTCTCTGTGTGTATATGTGTGTCTCTGTGTGTGTGTCTGTGTGTATATGTGTGTCTCTGTGTGTATCTGTGTGTGTGTCTGTGTGTGTGTCTGTGTGTCTGTGTGTGTGTATGTGTGTGTGTCTGTGTGTGTCTGTGTGTGTGTGTGTGTGTGTGTGTGTGTGTGTGTGTGTGTTACTAAAGCACATACAGTACATTACCTCAAAACTGAACAGAAACATGAACACATCAAATGAGCATGCTCCAACTCCACAGAGAGGAGAGGAGGGCGTATTGACATTGAGTCAGTCAGAGCTAGTTTGCACTGACACAACACAACACACTCCAGCTAAGTAAAATAGGTCCAGAGATCTAATACTACACAAAACAGAAACACACACAACTCACACACACACACACACATTCACGCAGACACAGACACATGCAGACACACTCTCTCAGATTTCAATCTGTGCACTGTTGTAACCACAAAGGAGGCTGCTCGCGCCCTAGCTAAAAAATATAGAGAGAGAGAGAGACAGAGTCAGAGAGAGCGAGAGAGAGTCAGAGAGAGCGAGAGAGAGTCAGAGAGAGCGAGAGAAAGACAGACAGACAGACAGAGAGAGCGAGAGTAAAAGAGAGAGAGAGTAAAAGAGAGAGAGAAAGAGAGAGACAGACAGACAGACAGACAGACAGACAGACAGACAGACAGACAGACAGACAGACAGACAGACAGACAGACAGACAGACAGACAGACAGACAGACAGACAGACAGACAGACAGACAGACAGAGAAAAAGAGAGAGACAGAGAGAGACAGAGAGAGACAGAGAGAGACGAGAGAGAGTTTTATAAAAAACTTTATTTTATACTCAAGTATTAACACAAATAATAGCACTGTTCCTTTTCAGTAATTAAACAACAAGTCTTAAACATTACAAATAAAATAATAAAAAAGCATTTACATACAATTTATTTCATCAACAAAAAATGGTTTCCCTCCACAAAACACTCCTTCGTAAGCCCACTTCTCCTCAAACAATGGGAGATATTTCACAGCCAAGAACTCAAAATCCACTTTTATTCTGACTTTGACTAATCCTTTAAAAACACATCTTACATCCTGCCCATATCCTGTGTCTATTTTGTTTCCTACTCAGAAAAATTGACAGCTTAGCTTGTCCCAAAATAAAATTGAACAGTTGACATGTTCTTTTCTGTTGCTTACTATATTGAACCTCCCCCCCAAAAACAACTGTAAACAACAACTCCAACAACTGTAAACAAAGACTAGTATTTCAAAGAGAGGCATTATCCTCTCACACTACATAAAACAGTGACAAATTGTCTTATATTACAAAAAGGACAACAATCTCCAACATCTGAGTTAATGACAGAAACAAAAGCATTAACTGCAATGATGCCATGTCACCAGCACACTTTTGTAGCGGTGGCATGTACAGTGCTCTCCAAGCTGGCTTTACCTTGTCATCAAGGCCAAAGTTTTAGCTCCAAGGAGTGTCTTTTCTATTTATCTTTATTCAAAACCTTGACACACCCGCTATATAAATCCTTCCCATTCACCTCATCCAAACCCACCTCTTCCAACCCTCTCAAACCCAGTATTAACAGCTTTCTTTCTGACTCTGAGATATTGGGTGTAACCCCTGGTCTTGGAAATGGGATGTTTTCATCTTGAAACTTTTCCTTGTGAAGCATAATCCCCTCTTCTGCTGACAGAGCCTTCCTGCAGCTTCCCAGCAGATGTCCGACAATCCTTTCTGACCTCACCCCCAAATGTTCAGCCACCTTCTTCCACCCATTAAGGTGGGCCCAGCCATGACCATTCACTTCTTCAGGCTAGGGCGCAGTATTCAGAAGTTTGGATGAATGAGGTTCCCAAAGTAAACTGCCTGTTACTCAGGCCCACAAGCGAGGACAATCCATCCAGAAAAAAATTCAGCTCACCACTGATTACAATGGCTGGTAATGGGAATATAAAAGGAATACCTCCCAGATTGCTGTCTTTAGAAAGAGTTTTAAGCTTGGTTTTTGAAAAATTAGCTAGAATTTGTAGTTTTTGTAAATGGCTCCCATTTTGGCTATAGTGTTTGTTGCGCGTTCCGGTGAGGGCAGGTCTCCGGTAATCTCTGTCTTAAATTTGATAGTTTATTTACACATTAGGGTACCTGAGGATTGATTAGGAACATTGTTTTATATGTTTGGAAGAAGTTCATTGGTAATTTACGGGATTTATTTGTATGCATTTTGAACGAGGGAAACCGGATTACTGGATTACTGAGTCAAGTGTGCCAATGAAACTGACTTCTTTGGGATATAATGAAGGACTTAACTGAACAAAATGACCATTTGTTATGTAGCTGGGACCCTTGTGATTGCAACCAGATGAATATCTTCAAATGTAAGTGATTTATTTTATCGCTATTTCTGCCTCTGCTTGGTTGGAAATGTATGTAATGCTTTTGTGTGCAGGGCGTTGTCCTCAGATAATCGCATGGTGTGCTTTTCGCCGTAAAGCCTTTTTGAAATCTGACAAAGCGGCTGGATTAACAAGAAGTTAAACAATTAATGAACATGCACATGTGGAACGGTCATTAAGACACTAACAGCTTAGATGGTAGGCAATTAAGGTCACAGTTATGAAAACTTAGGACACTAAAGAGGCCTTTCTACTGACTCTGAAAAACACCAAAAGAAAGAAACCCATGGTCCCTGCTCATCTGCGTGAATGTGCCTTAGGCATGCTGCAAGGAGGCATGAGGACTGCAGATGTGGCCAGGGCAATAAATTGCAATGTCCGTACTGTGAGATGCCTAAGACAGTGCTACAGGGAGACAGGACGGACAGCTGATCATCCTCTCAGTAGCCGACCATGTGTAACAACACTTGCACAGGATCGGTACATCAGAACATCACACCTGCGAGACAGGTACAGGATGGCAACAACAATTGCCCAAGTTACACCAGGAATGCACAATCCCTCCATCAGTGCTCAGACTGTCCGCAATAAGCTGAGAGAGGCTGGACTGAAGGCATGTAGGCCTGTTGTAAGGCAGGTCCTTGCCAGACATCACCGGCAACAACTTCGCCTATGGGCACAAACCCACCGTCGCTGGACCAGACAGGACAGGCAAAAAGTGCTCTTCACTGACGAGTCATGGTTTTGTCTCACCAGGGGCAATGGTCAGATTTGTGTTTATTGTTGAAGGAATGAGCCTTACACCAAGGCCTGTACTCTGGAGCGGGATCGATTTGGAGGTGGAGGATCCATCGTGCTCTGGGTTTGGTGTGTCACAGCATCATCAGACTGAGCTTGTTGTCATTACAGGCAATCTCAACGCTATGCGTTACAAGGAAGACATCCTCCTCCCTCACGTGGTACCCTTCCAGCAGGCTCATCCTGACATGACCCTCCAGCATGACAATGCCACCAACAGTACTGCTCGTTCTGTGCGTGATTTCCTGCAAGACAGGAATGTCAGTGTTCTGCCATGGCCAGTGAAGAGCCTGGATCTCAATCCCATTGAGCTCAATCCCATTGGGACCTGCTGGAACAGAGGGTGAGGGCTAGGGCCATTCCCCCCAGAAATGTCCGGGAACTTGCAGGTGCCTTGGTGGGGAGTGGGGTAAAATCTCACAGCAAGAACTGGCAAATCTGGTGCAGTCCATGAGGAGGAGATGTACTGCAGTACTTAATGCAGCTGGTGGCCACACCAGATGCTGACTGTTACTTTTGATTTAGACCCCCCCTTTGTTCAGGGACACATTATTACATTTATGTTAGTTACATGTCTTTGGAACTTGTTCAGTTTGTCTCAGTTGTTGAAATTTGTTATGTTCATACAAATATTTACACATGTTAAAACCTCTTAAGGAGGCTGCGAATTTTCGCAGCTTTTTGTTAAAAATCGCGCAACATTTCAGCGCCTTGCTACTCATGTCAGGAATATAGTATATGCATATGATTAGTATGTGTGGATAGAAAACACTCAGACGTTTCTAAAACTGGTTAAATCACAGCTGTGACTATAACAGAACGTCTGTTTCATCGAAAAGCGCAGGAAAATCTGATCACTGAAAGTGGAAAAAAATATCCATGCGCCACTTACATGAATTGTTGAAGGTGAACCGTATTAAATGAGGCCGAGCTTGCAGTACCTACAGCTTCCACAGGATGTATAGAGTCTCCTCATTTGATTCGGATTTGATTCTTGGTCGAACCAACCCAAGGGAACCGATTCCCTCCGACCTGAAACAGGATGTTTTGGTCGAGGTTTTTCCGGTCATTTTTTCCAGACGATTGCCTATAGCATTTACATCGCCTCCTGATGAATTTTATCGCTTATTAACGTGTACTAATACCTAAAGTTGCATTACAAAAGTATTTCGAAGTGTTTTGTGAAAGTTTATCGTCGACTTTTTTAATTTTAAAAAATGACGTTACGTTATGAAACGCTATTTTTTTCTGTTTATCACACAGTCTTCATAGATCGATATCTAGGCTATATATGGACCGATTTAATCGAGAAAAAAAAGACCCAATATTGATTATGGGACATCAAGGAGTGCCAACAAAGAAGATGGTCAAAGGTAATGATTGTTTTATATTTTATTTATGCGTTTTGGGTAGCGCCGTCTACCGCAAAATCTGTCTGTTTAGGTGACGTTGCAGTATTTTGGGGGTACATGCTATCAGATAATAGCTTCTCATGCTTTCGCCGAAAAGCATTTTACAAATCTGACTTGGTGGCTAGATTCACAACGAGTGTAGCTTTAATTCACTACCTTGAATGTGTATTTTAATGAAAGTTTCATGAAATTATGAGTTTTATCAAAAACTCTAGGTGGCGCTCTGAAATCCGCTGAGTGCTGTTCCTTCGTGGGAACAGTATTTTGCATCATCCTTAAGAAGATAAGTTTGCTGAAAATAAATGCAGTTGACAGAGAGAGGACATTTCTTTTATTGACGAGTTTTTGTAACATTCCTGACAACGAACACACCTGCCTAATACCTCTACACACTTTAAAAGGAGCGCTCAAGCCATCGTTGACATTCAATACACTTTCAATGTCACCAAAGATCACCCTGATCAATAAAACCAGAGCTGAAACCAAATGCCTCAAAGGTGCCTCAAATCTAACCCAATAGCGCTGGAGACGTCCAAAAAATCCAGAATCAGGGAAATGTTATCCCCTATCTGCCTGCCGGGAACACAGTAGGAATGGTCCGTGTGTATATTTTGCACCATCACCTCCCTCAGCCTGTTGGACAAAGCCTTGGACAAAGCCTAGGGTCACCCTTTTTTGGCAGTAGTGTGAGGACAGCCCTTCTGCAGCTTATCGATAGTAACCCTCCAGTCAAACTATTGTTAACTACTGCTAGCCAATCCTCTCCCAAAATAGCCCAAAAGACTTTAAAAAAGTAAACGGAAAGCCCATCAATGCCCGGTGCCCTTACTTTTTTCATCCGTTTTAATGCAGTGTATAGCTCCTGCAAAGACAATGGTTGCTCTAGTTCAACCTGAGCTTTTGCAAAGACGATGGTTGTTCTAGCTCATCCTGAGCTTCTGCAAAGACGATGGTTGTTCTAGCTCAACCTTAGCTTCTGCAAAGACAATGGTTGCTCTAGCTCAACCTGAGCTTCTGCAACCACCTGTTGGAGCCCATCAAGGAACTGTTGTGTCACTGTTATATCGTCTTTATCCTCACACTTGTAGAGCATAGAACTCTACTGCCCTCTTTCAATTCCACTAGGGCTAGGGAATTCTGTCCAACAGCTGATTTGAAGAAACTAATACTTCTTCTTTGTCCATTATTTTTCTCTAAACCAAAGATACATTTGGATGAGGCATCCATTTCAGAGATTCCCTGAATCTTACTTCTCACCAATGCCCCCTGTGCTGATACCCATCAGGTCTGCCAATGCGTTTTTTTTCTTCTCTTGAGTGCCTGAGTATGGCCTTGATCTCCCGTGGTCTCAGCTAACGTCAGGAGTTCCATTATTTCAGACTCTAAGGCGCTCATTGGTCTGGTGATATCTCTGGTGACATTCATAGTATATTGATTACAGAGTTGTTGAATCTGGATTTTCCCTCCACTGTTGAAGTGATACAAAACTATCCTTTTGAGACCTCTAGGACTTAACTCTTCCACTTCCTTTAAAATTTAAATCACTTGTCACTCTTAACAACTTTCTTGAGTCTATCAATTTCAGGGCTTGTCAAACCTCACCCCGTTATTTATTTTACACCCAAACCTTTGCTGATTCAATAAACATATCAATTAACCATAATCTGTTATATTATAATCCTTCATATATTTCTTCCCTTTTGTCAATTTCAGAAATTGATGTACCTTTTCAATCCCGTACCTCCCTTCCAACCCATTTTCTCTCACTGTTTTGTTGTGATGTGTCAGATGACTCACTCTCGCTATCCTCCCCCAAGGAAAACTCCACCATCTCTACAACCTGTTGGTCCTCAACTGATTTATCAATCTCTACCTTCCTGTTAGAATTAGAACCTTCATCAGCCCTTACATTTTTCCTCTTAATCCTCGGTACTTTGAAAACAGCCGCTTCATTTTCCATTGTTTCAGTCTTTTGAACTCTCATTTTCCAGCACCGACTCAGCGATCCCAGTTGGAGTCTCACTGGCTGTTTCCCCTCCCTCTTTACCCATATCCCCCCTGCTCTCCTTTCCTACTTTTCCAACCACATCTGCCCACCTTCTCCCTTCCCCTGCACCCTTAGCATTTTCATCCCTTCACTGTGGTGGTTGAGCTGCACCAGCGCTAGAGCTGCTACCAGGCTCTGCCCGCTCTTTCTCAGGACAATAACGTACCAAATGCCCCCCTCTTCCACAACCAAAGCATTTTGTTGATTCAGTAGAAGTGTAGAACGCATAATCAAATCCATCAATCTTAAAACTGAATGCTAAATTCAGTTTATTTTTTTTAATTTCACCTTTATTTAACCAGGTAGGCTAGTTGAGAACAAGTTCTTATTTACAACTGTGACCTGGCCAAGATCATCAGTATTCTTTAAAATCATGTGCACTTGTCTCCTATGAGACAAAATATTTTTCAGCAAAGGAGATTTGCATCCAAAAATAATATTTTTTATTGTAGTCACAATTTGACCGTGACGAGATAACTCTCGTTCCAACACAGGTTAGAAAGTAAAACTTTCTTCACCGGATTCATAAGAGGAAATACCGAAGTCTGCTATTCCACAATATAACACCACTCTCAACTATCGTATTCACCTTTTCAATGGAATCTAAGAATATCACTACAGCGCTATTCATCCTTGAGACTGACTTTATAGAGACAGAGAGACAGTGTCTGACAGACCCACCAACCTGCACATGTCATCTATGCCATTGTTATTGTTCAATGTATGGTTATTTTGACCCTTGGTCAACGTATGGTTACTGTTGTCCCATTCACAATATTGATTATTATTATTTTAATTGTTAATATTGTAAATGTATCACTTAATCTCCAAAATACCGTTTGTCAATATGTACATTGTTATGTCATGCCAATAAAGCAAATTCAATTGAGAGAGAGAGAGAGAGAGATGGAGAGAAGAGTGCAGTAGAGCCAGAGACCCTCAGCGGCACGGCTGGTGAGGTAATGTGTGTGTATTCTGTTGGATCTTCTCCTCAGGCTGTGTGAGTACACGGGGAGCGGATACAACAATCCACTGACACACCAGAGGAGCGGAGCATTAATTGGTCTGTGAAAGTGAGACAGAGACCGACAGAGGCAGCACGCCTCACTGCACGCCTCACCGCAAGCCTCACTGCAAGCCTCACCGCACGCTTCACGCCTCACTGCAAGCCTCACTGCATGCTTCACGCCTCACTGCATGCTTTCACGCCTCACTGCAAGCCTCACTGCAAGCCTCACTGCAAGCCTCACTTACTGTACAACACACATAGAGCCAGGTCGGAGGGCTGTTAAGTTGCTCTTTATTCACCGTTCTACTCAAACACACACTCACACTGGCACAGCCACACACAAAGGCATACACACAGAAAACACATTCAAGCAGGCACAGACGCAAGAATATACACAAACAAGGATGCACACACGACAGGAAAGCACACACAGATACACACACACTGACACCCACACACACTGACACCCACTGACATCCACACACACACACACTGACACCCACTGACATCCACACACTGACACCCACTGACATCCACCACACACACACACTGACACCCACACACACACACACTGACACCCACACACTGACACCCACTGACATCCACACACACACACACTGACACCCACACACACACACACTGACACCCACACACTGACACCCACTGACATCCACACACACACACACTGACACCCACACACACACACACACTGACACCCACACTGATACCCACACACATGTACAGTTGAAGTTTTAATGACTCCAACCTAAGTGTATTTAAACTTTCGACTTCAACTGTACATTTTACCTCAATTACCTCGACACCGGTGCCCCCGCACATTGACTCTGTACCGGTACCTTCTGTATATAGCCTCCACATTGACTCTGTACCGGTATCCTCTGTATATAGCCTCCACATTGACTCTGTACAGGTACCCCCTGTATATAGCCTCCACATTGACTCTGTACAGGTACCCCCTGTATATAGTCTCCACATTGACTCTGTATCGCTAGAAGAGAGAAACATGTTCTAGAAGAGAAGAGAGAAACATCACATTCTAGAGGGGGAGCAGGCGGAGAGAAACCTCAAGTTCTAGAAGAGAAGAGTGGAAACGTCATGTTCTAGAAGAGGAGAGAGAAACCACATGTTCTACAAGAGAGAAACATGTTCTAGAAGAAGAGCAGGAAGAGAGAAACATCATGGTCTAGAGGAGGAGAGAAACATGGTCTAGAGGAGGAGAGAGAAACATGGTCTAGAGGAGGAGAGAGAAACATGATGTTCTAGAAGGTAAGAAAGAAACATGTTCTGGAGGGGGAGCAGGGAGATATAAACATCATGTTCTAGAAGAGGAGAGAATCATCATGTTCTAGAAGGAGAGAGAGAATCATCATGTTCTAGAAGAGGAGAGAATCATCATGTTCTAGAGGGAGAGAGAATCATCATGTTCTAGAGGGAGAGAGAGAAACATGTTCTAGAGGAGGAGAGAAACATGGTCTAGAGGAGGAGAGAGAAACATGGTCTAGAGGAGGAGAGAGAAACATGATGTTCTAGAAGGTAAGAAAGAAACATGTTCTGGAGGGGGAGCAGGGAGAGATAAACATCATGTTCTAGAAGAGGAGAGAATCATCATGTTCTAGAGGGAGAGAGAGAAACATGTTCTAGAGGAGGAGAGAAACATGTTCTAGAGGGAGAGAGAGAAACATGTTCTAGAGGAGGAGAGAAACATGTTCTAGAGCAGGAGAGAAACATGTTCTAGAGCAGGAGAGAAACATGTTCTGGAAGAGGAGAGAAACATCCTGTTTTAGAGGGGTAGAGAAACATCCTGTTTTAGGTGGGGATCAGGGAGAGAGAAACATTATTTAAGTTATAACTACATTCTCCTAACTAGGGTTGCAAAATACCCATAACTTTCCCACAATGGCCAGGTTTTCCAGAAATCTCTGTGTAAGATTCCCAGAATCAGGAGGGAATATGCAGGAAATCCAGAGTCCTCCAGCAAGGATTTCTGGAAAACCTGGGAATTTGGAAAAAGTATAGCAGAATTTGGCAACCCTTCTCCTAACAGATCACAGGCATAATAATAACAGTCTAATAAAACAGTATAAGATATGACACCACATGACACTTCTCTCTAATATAGTATCTAACTGTGTGAATCAATGCTGGTTATTAAAATGTTGACTCGTGTTCTCAGGTTTATTTTGTCTCCATATTTGGTTTGAACTCCCATTGAACACTATTGATTACAATTTTGCAAACGCATTTGTCATTTCTGCAAAAGCATTGACCTTTGTGGGACTATTTTGTTTCAATAAGTCAACACTATGGATAACAGTGTTGCAAGTAACTGGAGAAGAAAGATAAGGCTGTTGGGCTCTTTGCTGACTAAAGTCTGTCTTTTAGCTTCACGTGCTAGACTGGTGTACATAACAGATCAATATGAGCCTGGCCTTGCAATCTCACACACACACACACACTTTGTGAGACTTCAGTGTGGCTTTTGACATTATCAATCATAGTCCGCTGCTGGAAAAATGTATGTGTTATTGCTTTACACCCCCTGTTATGTTGTGGATAAAGAGTTACCTGTCTAGTAGAACACAGAGGATGTTATTTAATGGAAGCCTCTCCAACATAATCCAAGTAGAATCAGGAATTCCCCAGGGCAGCTGTCTAGGCCCATTACCTTTTTCAATATTTACTAATGACATGCCACTGGCTTTGAGTAAAGACAGTATATCTATGTATGCTGATGACTCTATACATGTCAGCTTCTACAGTGACTGAAATGACAACACTTAACAAAGAGCTGCAGTTAGTTTCAGAGTGGGTGGCAAGAAATAAGTTGGTCCTAAATATTTCTAAAACTAAAAGCATTGTATTTGGGACACATCATTCACTAAATCCTAAACCTAAACTAAAACTTGTAATAAATCATGTGGAAATTGAGCAAGTTGCTGTGACTAAACTGCTTGGAGTAACCCTGGATTGTAAACTGTCATGGTCAAAACATACAACAGTACCTAAGATGGGGAGAAGTCTGTCCATAATCAACAAGGCAGGTCCTACAGGCCCTAGTTTTGTCGGACCTGGATTACTGTTCAGTTGTGTGGTCAGGTGCCACAAAAAGGGATTTTGGAAAATTGCAATTTGCTCAGAACAGGGCAGCACGGCTGGCCCTTGGATGTACACAGAGAGCTAAGATTAATAATATGCATGTCAAACTCTCCTGGTTCAAATTGGAGGAGAGATTGACTTAATCACTACTTGTATTTATGAGAGGTATTGACATGTTGAACGTACCAAGTTGTCTGTTTGAACTCCTGGTACACAGCTCAGACACCCAGGCATATCCCACAAGACATGTCACAAGAGGTCTTTTCACAGTTCCCGAGTCCAGAACAGACTATGGGAGGCGCACAGTGCGACACAGAGACATGACTACATGGAACTCTATTCCACATCTGGTAACTGATGCCAGCAGTAAAATTTGATTAAAAAACAGATAAAAATACACCTTATTGAACAGCAGGGACTGTGAAGCAACACAACCATAGTAACAGACACAAGCATACACACACGATAACATACGCACTATACACACACGTACACGTGGATTTAGTACTGTAGATATGTGGTAGTGGTGGAGTAGGGGCCTGAAGGCCCACAGAGTGTTTTGAAATCTGTGAATGTACTGTAATGTATTTAAAATGGCATAAACTGCTTTAATTTCGCTGAGCCCCAGGAAGAGTAGCTGCTGCCTTGGCTAATGGGGATTCATAATAAATACAAATACTCACAGGTTATTTTCCTGTCTGCAGTAGACTGAGCCATTTGATCTGACAGGTAACCTCTAGACCTCTGTGTGTATAAGCATTAACATACCTGGATGCCCTCGATCCTCTCAGTCACTACATTGGCATGGAGCATGGAGATGAGTGGCATCTCACCCAGTTTAGTGGCCCACACACCTGCCAATGCACAAAGAGAGACATTGTGTGCTTGAGTGATTGACTATATTCTTTATTTAACCTTCATTTAACTAGGCAAGTTAGTTAAGAACAAATTCTTATTTACTATGACAGCCTACACCGTCCAAACCCAGACAGCGCTGCCCTATGGGACTCCCAATCACGGCCGGTTGTGAGACAGCCTGGAATCGAACCAGGGTGTCTGTAGTGACACCTCAAACACTGAGATGCAGTGCCTAAGACTGCTGCGCCACTTGGGAGCCCCATCACTGTGCAGAATCACTGATCTACAAATCACCTAGTCTCCCAAATAACTACTCATTACAATTTATCGTCAATGATCCGTCCACATCAGCCCTATTTCTTGTTAAGGGCTTGTTGTAATGGTCCAGTGATCTTGAATAGAGCCCAGATGTTTGTGTCTGTCTATCAATGATTACCCTCTGCTGGTAGGAAGGCAAATCCACAGCCCAACTCTTTATTTATTTAGTTTATTACATTTAGAATAAATATCTGCCTTTACACTCTCTTTTACAACAATGAACTGAAACAACCTCAACTCCTATACTAAAGCATGTGAAGTCGTGTCGGAAATTCATTATTATGTATATTTTATCTTAAGGACATAACCCTAACCCACCTGACCCGTCTCTCAGCTATTTCCAGACTATTGCAGAGTGCAAATCACATAGGAAACAGCTGACCTGCACAGTTGATGACCACGGGCGTCTGAGTTGCACAAATGTATGAAAACCTGTTTTCGCTTTGTCATTATGGGGTATTGTGATGTCATTATGGGGTATTGTGATGTCATCATGTGGTATTGTGATGTCATCATGGGGTATTGTGATGTCATTATGGGGTATTGGGTGTACAGTAGATTGAAGAGGAAAACAATTAATTTAATCAATTTTAGAATAAGGCTGTAATGTGACAAAATGTGGAAGAAGGGAAGGGGTCTGAATACCTATATAAATAAGTTTGTTTGTTTTTTTATACATTTGCAATAAGGTCGAAAATAATGTTTTTGCTTTCTCATTATGGGATATTGTGTGTACTGTATATCATCAATTTAAAAGTACAAAGGTGGATTTAGCAGTCACAGATTGCCCCTATAATAGAGGTTCTTCCTGATCTCCTCCTCATACTGTTAGAACTAGGATCAGGAGTTTGTGATCAGATCACTAATCAGGATGGAACTATTCCTGACCCTAGCTGTGATTCATGATCAGTAAAAACTCCAAGCCACATATATACTCCTTTAGTCCTAACATGCAATCACCCTGTAGTTGCAGTACCTTTGGAAATATTCAGAAATGTTCACTTTTCCATATTTTGTTACGTTACAGCCTTATTCTAAAATTGATTAAATAAAACATTTTCCTCACCAATCTACACACAATACCATATAATGACAAAGCGTAAACAGGTTTTTACACATTTTTGCACATTTATTAAAAATTAAAAACAGAAAAACCTTATTTATATACAGTTGAAGTTGGAAGTTTACATACACTTAGGTTGGAGTCATTACAAATCATTATTCAACCACTCCACAAATGTATTTTTAACAAACTATAGTTTTGGCAAGTCGGTTAGGACATCTACTTTGTGCATGACACAAGTACATTTTTCCAACAATTGTTTATAGACAGATTATTTCACTTGTAACTTATAATTCACTGTATCACAAGTTTACATACACTGAGTTGACTAACTTTAAACAGCTTGGAAAATTCCAGAAAATGATGTCATGGCTTTAGAAGCTTCTGATAGGCTAATTGACATCATTTGAGTCAATTGGAGGTGTACCTGTGGATGTATTTCAAGGCCTACCTTCAAACTCAGTGCCTCTTTGCTTGACATCATGGGAAATTCAAAAGAAATCAGCCAAGACCTCAGAAAGAAATTGTAGACCTCCAGAAGGCTGGTTCATCCTTGAGAGCAATTTCCAAATGCCTGAAGGTACCACAATCAACTGTACAAACAATAGTATGCAAGTATAAACACCATGGGACCACGCAGCCGTCATACCGCTCAGGAAGGAGACTCGTTCTGTCTCCTAGAGATGAACGTACTTTGGTGCGAAAAGTACAAATCAATCCCAGAACAACAGCAAAGGACCTTGTGAAGATGCTGGAGGAAACAGGTACAAAAGTATCTATATCTACAGTAAAACAAGTCCTATATCGACACAACCTGAAGGCCGCTCAGCAAGGAAGAAGCCACTGCTCCAAAACCACCATATAAAAAAGCCAGACTATGGTTTGCAACTGCACATGGGGACAAAGATCGTACTTTTTGGAGAAATGTCCTCTGGTCTGATGAAACAAAAATAGAACTGTTTGGCCATAATGACCCTCGTTATGTTTGGAGGAAAAAGGGGGAGGCTTGCAAGCCGAGGAACACCATCTCAACCGTGAAGCACGAGGGTGACAGCATCATGTTGTGGGGGTGCTTTTGCTGTAGGAGGGACTGGTGCACTTCACAAAATAGATGGCATCATGAGGAAAGAAAATTATGTGGATATATTGAAGCATCATCTCAAGATCTAAAGGACTCTCAGAATGCCAAGCGTCACGTCTGGAGGAAACCAGGCACCGCTCATCACCTGGACAATACCATCCCTACGGTGAATCATGGTGGTGGCAGCATCATGCTGTAGGGATGTTTTTCAGCATCAGGGACTGGGAGACTAGTCAGGATCGAGGGAAAAATGAACCGAGCAAGTACAGAGAGATCCTTGATGAAAACCTGCTCCAGAGCGCTCAGGACCTCAGACTGGGGTGAAGGTTCACGTTTCAATTGGACAAACTATGCACACTGCCAAGACGGGAGTTGTTTTGCAGGAGTTGTTTTGGGACAAGTCTCTGAATGTCCTTGAGTGGTCCAGCCAGACTCCGGACATGAGCCTGATTGAACATTTCTGGAGAGACCTGATAATAGCTGTGCAGTGAAGTGAACTCCCCATCCAATCAGACAGAGCTTGAGAGGATCTGCAGAGAAGAATTTGGAAAAACTCCCCCAATACAGGTGTGCCAAGGTTGTAGCGTCATACCCAAGAAGAATCGAGTCTGTAATTGCTGCCAAAGGTGCTTCAACAAAGTACTGAATAAAGGGTCTGAATATTTATATAATTGTGATATTTCAGCTTTTTATTTTCAATACATTTACAAAAAAATCTAAAAACCTGTTTTTGCTTTGTCATCATGGAGTATTGTGTGTAGATTGACGAGGGGAAAAATGATTTAGTCAATTTTAGAATAAGGCTGTAACATAACGTAACAAAATGTGGAAAAAGTCAAAGGGTCTGAATAATATCCGAATGCACTGTATATAGTGAAAACATAATAGCATAGAGATTCTTCAAGAGCTTTTCAATGTAATTGACATTGAGAGTGAGTAGGTGTTACAAGAGCAATGCCAACAGTAGTGCAAACAGAGTATAAAGTGCCATAGTGTGGTATCTGTCACTGGCCATCATACAGCGTACCACTGAGTATATGTAAAGGCTTTACTGTTGAATATACATTAGTATAACTAATAACAGGAGAGAGTATCTGTATCAGTGGCCTGAACTGGACACTTCCTTATCTCAGGGGTTCCCTGACCTCCCTGACCCCGGTTACATACCACAGAGAGACGGGACACCTACCACAGAGAGACGGGATACCTACCACAGAGAGACGGGATATCTACCACAGAGAGACATACCACAGAGAGACGGGTTACCTACCACAGAGAGACGGGATACCTACCACAGAGAGACGGGATATCTACCACAGAGAGACATACCACAGAGAGACGGGTTACCTACCACAGAGAGACGGGATACCTACCACAGAGAGACGGGATATCTACCACAGAGAGACGGGATACCTACCACAGAGAGACATACCACAGAGAGACGGGATACATACCACAGAGAGACAAATCAAATCAAATTTTATTTGTCACATACACATGGTTAGCAGATGTTAATGCGAGTGTAGCGAAATGCTTGTGCTTCTAGTTCTGACAATGCAGTAATAACCAACAAGTAATCTAACTAACAATTCCAAAACTACTGTCTTATACACAGTGTAAGGGGATAAAGAATATGTACATAAGGATATATGAATGAGTGATGGTACAGAGCAGCATAGGCAAGATACAGTAGCTGATATCGAGTACAGTATATACATATGAGATGAGTATGTAAACAAAGTGGCATAGTTAAAGTGGCTAGTGATACATGTATTGCATAAGGATGCAGTCAATGATATAGAGAACAGTATATACGTATGCATATGAGATGAATAATGTAGGGTATGTAAACATTATATAAAGGTAGCATTGTTTAAAGTGGCTAGTGATATATTTACATCATTTCCCATCAATTCCCATTATTAAAGTGGCTGGAGTTGAGTCAGTGTCAGTGTCAGTGTGTTGGCAGCAGCCACTCAATATTAGTGGTGGCTGTTTAACAGTCTGATGGCCTTGAGATAGAAGCTGTTTTTCAGTCTCTCGGTCCCAGCTTTGATGCACCTGTACTGACCTCGCCTTCTGGATGATAGCGGGGTGAACAGGCAGTGGCTCGGGTGGTTGATGTCCTTGATGATCTTTATAGCCTTCCTGTAACATTGGGTGGTGTAGGTGTCCTGGAAGGCAGGTAGTTTGCCCCCGGTGATGCGTTGTGCAGACCTCACTACCCTCTGGAGAGCCTTACGGTTGAGGGCGGAGCAGTTGCCGTACCAGGCGGTGATACAGCCCGCCAGGATGCTCTCGATTGTGCATCTGTAGAAGTTTGTGAGTGCTTTTGGTGACAAGCCGAATTTCTTCAGCCTCTGAGGTTGAAGAGGCGCTGCTGCGCCTTCTTCACGATGCTGTCTGTGTGAGTGGACCAATTCAGTTTGTCTGTGATGTGTATGCCGAGGAACTTAACTTGCTACCCTCTCCACTACTGTTCCATCGATGTGGATAGGGGGGTGTTCCCTCTGCTGTTTCCTGAAGTCCACAATCATCTCCTTAGTTTTGTTGACGTTGAGTGTGAGGTTATTTTCCTGACACCACACTCCGAGGGCCCTCACCTCCTCCCTGTAGGCCGTCTCGTCGTTGTTGGTAATCAAGCCTACCACTGTTGTGTCGTCCGCAAACTTGATGATTGAGTTGGAGGCGTGCGTGGCCACGCAGTCGTGGGTGAACAGGATACATACCACAGAGAGACGGGATACCTACCACAGAGAGACGGGATACCTACCACAGAGAGACGGGATACCTACCACAGAGAGACATACCACAGAGAGACGGGATACCTACCACAGAGAGACATACCACAGAGAGACGGGATACCTACCACAGAGAGACATACCACAGAGAGACAGGATACCTACCACAGAGAGACATACCACAGAGAGATGGGATACATACCACAGAGAGATGGGATACATACCACAGAGAGACATACCACAGAGAGACGGGATACCTACCACAGAGAGACAGAGAGACAGGATACCTACCACAGAGAGATGGGATACATACCACAGAGAGACAGGGACATACACAGAGAGACGGGATACCACAGAGAGACATACCACAGAGAGACGGGATACCTACCACACGGGATACATACCACAGAGACGGGATACCTACCACAGAGAGACGGGATACCTACCACAGAGAGACGGGATATACAGAGAGACATACCACAGCGGGATACATACCACACGGGATACCTACCACAGAGAGACGGGATACCCACAGAGACGGGACCTACCACAGAGAGATGGGATACCTACCACAGAGAGATGGGATACCTACCACAGAGAGACATACCACAGAGAGACATACCACAGAGAGATGGGATACCAGAGAGATGGGATACCTACAGAGAGACATACCACAGAGAGATGGGATACCTACCACAGAGAGACATACCACAGAGAGATGGGATACATACCACAGAGAGATGGGATACCTACCACAGAGAGACATACCACAGAGAGACGGGATACCTACCACAGAGAGACATACCACAGAGAGACGGGATACCTACCACAGAGAGACGGGATACATACCACAGAGACGGGATACCTACCACAGAGAGACGGGATACCTACCACAGAGAGACGGGATACCTACCACAGCGAGACGGAATACCTACCACAGCGAGACGGGATACCTACCACAGAGAGACATACCACAGAGAGATGGGATACCTACCACAGAGAGATGGGATACCTACCACAGAGAGACGGGATACCTACCACAGAGAGACGGGATACATAAGAGAGAGAGAGACTAATATGTGAGTAAAAGGGTTTTCCTACAATTACGATCACGTTTAACAATCTCAGGGTGTCACGCCCCGACCTCCGAGATCCATTTTATGTCTCTATTTTGATTTGGCCAGGGACTGAGTTGGGGTGGGCATTCTATGTTTTCTAATTCTGTGTGTTTGGCCGGGTGTGGTTCACTATCAGAGGTAGCTGTCTATCGTTGTCTCTGATTGAGAACCATACTTAGGTAGCTTTTTCCCACCTGTGTTTTGTGGGTAGTTGTTTTCTGTTTTTGTGTCTGCACCAGACAGAACTGTTTTGGTTTTGTTCGTTCTCTTTGTTGTTTTTGTCATTCAGTGTTCAGTTCTATTAATAAATCATGAACACTTACCACGCTGCTCTTTGGTCCACTTCATGCAACGATGACCGTAACACAGGTCTTATATTTTTCTCCTTTAAACTTCTCATGTATGACACCTGGCCGTGATTGGGAGTCCCATAGGGGGGCGCACAATTGGCCCAGTGTCGTCCGGGTTTGAAATTAAACTAACTGGTCTTTTTCTAGTGTGTAAATTGCTTTGACAAACAAATCTGTTTAAAATCCCGATGTGGCCCTCGAGACTAAATTATTGCCCACAACTAGCTTAGATTGTAGTTTCTCAGGCTAAAAACAAGCTGGAATGATTTGAAACTCAAATGTAAATTCACTGCTTTTCTGAACAGGTCACATTTGAGAACTTAAAATATTCCCACTGTGCATCCGGTATACCAGTGTTTCTTCATCCTGGTACTGGGGCTGATTGAAATGATTACTCATCACGGAACTTTGATGATTTAAGGAGTGCTAAGGAACAAAACTCAAATGTGCACTACTCTGGGTCCCCGGGACAAGCATTAAGAAGCACAGCTATATAGGGTATGAATTCATTTACAAAACATCCCAACACATTCATGAATCCATAGATGCATAAGCCAAAGCCCACAGGGTTGTTGGTAGTGGGTAGTAACTACCTGCTGTGTGCCAGTTGGTTCCGGCGGGCAGTCTGTCTCTCTCCAACATCCCCACATTGGCCAACTTGGCTAGGTGGTAGACGGTCTGGCATCTCAGACTGCCCCCTCCGATCACCACAGCCTCTGCTGACTTGTGTAGGGGCTTGGTGGGCCCACTGCCACCCTACCTACACCTGCCATGACATGTTTCTTAGACACATTTTAATCAAATTGAAAAATACATTTATTTCACCTTTAACTAAACCATGCAAGGCCCGGTTTCCAGGATAGCAATGGAACTTAGGCTTACAAATGTTTAAACGATGCATCTTTCCTACAAAGGCATAAGAAGTAACGTGCATTTTCCAAAACACCACACAGAGAGAATGGTCACTAGGTGTGTCTTTGGAGCATGAGTCTATACTGGTACGCTCAAAACAACTAGAGCGCTGCTTTCTCAGATCAAATCTTACTTAACATTAGAATTATTTCACAATACTGACGATGGATCAGCTCCTGGAGAGATATCACCTACAGCTGCAAATATAGAGGCAGATTGTTCTGGGTATCCTATAATAATACACTAGACCAGGGTTTCCCAAACTCGGTCTCGGGCCCCCCTCTGGGTACACCTTTTGGTTTTGCCCTAGCACTACAAAGCTGATTCAAATAACCAACTCATCATCAAGCTTTGGTTATTTGCATATCTAGACTACACATCATGGAATATATTGAGACTAATTACAGACAGTAGCCTACAAGTAGTGAAATAGAACTCAGCTGATTGAACATGAAACGTGTTTCAATATGATTGAAACAGGTCTATAGTTTACTGTTTACAATTTAATGCAGTCATCTGGTTTTTCATTTGAACCATCTTCTTATATGTCACTTTTTGTATCAATTGCAAAGACATTGGCAACATTGTATTTGTAGTCGACTTTGTTCTGAAGTTGTGTGGTCACAAAGAGACGGATAAGAGACGGATAAACCATGTGATGTTTAGTGGAGATCTTCTGTGCATAAAGGGAAGCAGGAGGGCAAAAATGCATCTAACAAAGCTGTTCTACGAGTGGTCTGAGGCAAGCATTCAATTACAAGCATCAGGGATTTGAATTAGCCCAACACTGTTAACTGCTAACAGACACTCTTACCCAGAGCAACTACAGTTAAGTGCCTTGCTTTTTTTCACCTAGTCAGCTCGGGATTCAAACTAGCAACCTTTTGGTTAGTGGCCCAACGCTCTTAACCTCTATACTATCTGCAGCACCCAAGACTTTTAATAACACTGCTAGCTTATTTTGGGGTCAACTTTTTTGCACAGATACAGTGAGACACATGGAAATTCAAGTGTAACGTTAATAACGATTGTTTTGGGAAACAGCTCAGAGATTTGACGATGCTCCTACGAAGGCTCTAACGATGAACTTAGTCTTCAGATTATTTTGGGAAAACGGGGCCCAAGTCAATTAAGTACAAATATTTATTTACAATGACGGCCTATGTAGTGCACGACTCTAGACCAGTGCCCATAGAGACTAGGGCAAGAGTGCTCAACTCTTATCCAACGAGGTCCGGAGCATGCTGCTTTTCTGTTCTACCTGATAGTGAATTGAAACCACCAGTCCCTGATTAGAGGGGAACAAAAATAATGCAGTGGAACTGGCTTTGAGGTCCAGAGTTGAGTTTGAGGGGACTAAGGAATGGAGTGCCATTTCAGACATACCTATAGCATAGAGCAGGGGTACTCAACTCTGACCCTACGACGTCTGGAGCCTACTGTGTTTCTGTCCTACCTGATCATTAATTGCACACATCAAATCAAATCAAATCAAATGTATTTATATAGCCCTTCGTACATCAGCTGATATCTCAAAGTGCTGTACAGAAACCCAGCCTAAAACCCCAAACAGCAAGCAATGCAGGTGTAGAAGCACGGTGGCTAGGAAAAACTCCCTAGAAAGGCCAAAACCTAGGAAGAAACCTAGAGAGGAACCAGGCTATGTGGGGTGGCCAGTCCTCTTCTGGCTGTGCCGGGTGGAGATTATAACAGAACATGGCCAAGATGTTCAAATGTTCATAAATGACCAGCATGGTCGAATAATAATAAGGCAGAACAGTTGAAACTGGAGCAGCAGCACAGTCAGGTGGAAGTTGAAACTGGAGCAGCAGCATGGCCAGGTGGACTGGGGACAGCAAGGAGTCATCATGTCAGGTAGTCCTGGGGCATGGTCCTAGGGCTCAGGTCAGTTGAAACTGGAACAGCAGCATGGCCAGGTGGACTGGGGACAGCAAGGAGTCATCATGTCAGGTAGTCCTGGGGCATGGTCCTAGGGCTCAGGTCCTCCGAGAGAGAGAAAGAAAGAGAGAAGGAGAGAATTAGAGAACGCACACTTAGATTCACACAGGACACCGAATAGGACAGGAGAAGTACTCCAGATATAACAAACTGACCCCAGCCCCGACACATAAACTACTGCACCATAAATACTGGAGGCTGAGACAGGAGGGGTCAGGAGACACTGTGGCCCCATCCGAAGACACCCCGGACAGGGCCAAACAGGAAGGATATAACCCCACCCACTTTGCCAAAGCACAGCCCCCACACCACTAGAGGGATATCTTCAACCACCAACTTAACATCCTGAGACAAGGCTGAGTATAGCCCACAAAGATCTCCGCCAGGGCACAACCCAAGGGGGGGGGCGCCAACCCAGACAGGATGACCACAACAGTGAATCAACCCACTCAGGTGACGCACCCCCTCCAGGGACGGCATGAGAGAGCCCCAGTAAGCCAGTGACCCAGCCCCTGTAATAGGGTTAGAGGCAGAGAATCCCAGTGGAAAGAGGGGAACCGGCCAGGCAGAGACAGCAAGGGCGGTTCGTTGCTCCAGAGCCTTTCCGTTTCCAGAGCCTTTTCACATCTGGTGCCCCAGGTCTAAATCAGTCCCTGATTAGAGGGGAACATTGAACACAATGCAGTGGAGCTGGCTTCAAGGTCCAGAGTTGAGTTTGAGGGGCATAGAGGATGACAAAAGCAGTCACACATACGTTGAGTACGTTCCCGTAGGGGACTCTCTTCTCAGTGGTGGGCTCTGAGGTGGAGAAGGTGGGACGTGTTAGCAGAGCGGCACAGGGGGGAGAGGGCCAGGCGGGAGATAGCTACCCTCCACACTGCTGTCCCCAGGAACGCCATGGCCCCTGCACACAGAGAGAGACAGAGACACCTTTACTTGAGTAACTTTCTATTAAGGCATCTATACTTTTATGACAATTGGGTACTTTTGCCACCACTGAAACTGTGCCAAGCCCTAAACTGTACTCAGTGGACATACGATGTGATAAAGACGTATTTTTCTGGTTGAAATATGGTTGGGACAGATCACAACCAGATTAAGACGTATTTTTCTGGTTGAAATATGGTTGGGACAGATCACAACCAGATTAAGACGTATTTTTCTGGTTGAAATATGGTTGGGACAGATCACAACCAGATTAAGACGTATTTTTCTGGTTGAAATATGGTTGGGACAGATCACAACCAGATTAAGACGTATTTTTCTGGTTGAAATATGGTTGGGACAGATCACAACCAGATTAAGATGTATTTTTCTGGTTGAAATATGGTTGGGACAGATCACAACCAGATTAAGATGTATTTTTCTGGTTGAAATATGGTTGGGACAGATCACAACCAGATAAAGATGTATTTTTCTGGTTGAAATATGGTTGGGACAGATCACAACCAGATTAAGACGTATTTTTCTGGTTGAAATATGGTTGGGACAGATCACAACCAGATTAAGACGTATTTTTCTGGTTGAAATATGGTTGGGACAGATCACAACCAGATTAAGACGTATTTTTCTGGTTGAAATATGGTTGGGACAGATCACAACCAGATAAAGACGTATTTTTCTGGTTGAAATATGGTTGGGACAGATCACAACCAGATTAAGACGTATTTTTCTGGTTGAAATATGGTTGGGACAGATCACAACCAGATAAAGACGTATTTTTCTGGTTGAAATATGGTTGGGACAGATCACAACCAGATTAAGACGTATTTTTCTGGTTGAAATATGGTTGGGACAGATCACAACCAGATGAAGACGTATTTTTCTGGTTGAAATATGGTTGGGACAGATCACAACCAGATGAAGACGTATTTTTCGACGTCATGAAAAATACATGTTATTTTGGTTGATGTCTGTTTTTAGGTTGAAATCTGATTGAACACTAAATATGTGCGTAGTGTTTGTTGGCCAGTCACCCATTCGATATAAGACACTAGAAACATTACAATTATTTTTCAGCAGGGCTGCATGATTCATCTCAGCACAGTTGGCAAACTACAGCTGGCAGAGCGCACCAAAGTGGGCTCCGGTTAACGGTGCTGGGCCAAGTCCACTTCAGTTTATCTGGTCCAATTAACTTTTTTCAGAAGATTTTTTATTTGGCAGGTGATGTAATACCAATTTTAATAAACTAAGAAATGTGATATACACTGAGTGTACAAAACGTGAACTGTTCTTTCCATGACATAGACTGACCAGGTGAATCCAGGTGAAAGCAATGATCCCTTATTGATGTCACCTGTTAACTCCACTTCAATCAAGGTAGATGAAGAGTAGGAGACAGGTTAAAGAAGGAGTTTTAAGCCTTGAGACAACTGAGACATGGATTGTGTATGTGTGCCATTCAGAGGGTGAATGGGCAAGACAAAATATTTAAGTGCCTTTGAATGGGGTATCGGGGCAGGCGGGAGGTCAAGTTGTGTACATTGTTCGCAGGAGGTTCCTTGATTGGTGAAGCGTGTAAGAGTTGATAAATAGTTTGGGGAATGGGAAATGGCTGGTGAAGCAACAGCTGTGCTGGAATGAGAACAATATGGGTGTCAGTACTGATGGTACGGAGCGGGAGGATGAGGGTCAAGGACCAGAATGCTCGGTAGTGGAAAGACATAGGAAGAAGAGAGATCATGATGCAGAAAGCAGTGGAGTGTCTAGTAAAGAAAGCATAAAGAGGGCCAAGGTAGGAAGCAATAGTAGTGATGTGTTGGTGTGGAAAGTGGTGTTTGAAGAGACCACAAGGCCTCACGCCCTATCCAACTAACTAATGCCATAGAGAAAGAGGTCAGTGAAGTGAAATGAAATAAGCTTGTCTCATTGGAAATGGTAGATTGTTAACATTGTGTGGTAGACAGGCTCAGCAAGAGGAGATTCTGAAAGTGGAAAAGCTTAATGGGAAGAAGATTAAAAGCCATGTCCCTGGTGATAATGCTAGATTGAGGGGTCTTCACTGGGGTCCCAATATCTACGTCCACAGTTGATATTAAAGAGAATGGGAAGGAAGGCAGAGTGATTGAGGCCAAAAGGTTAATCAGTAGGAAAGAGGGTCAAACAAGTGAAAGCTCATCAGTGATGCCGAGGTTTGAGAAAGTCTTCCTTAGTTTCAGTGTTAGAGAATTTGTCCCATATGCACTGTGGTGTTTTAAATGCCTAAAGAATGGGACATGTAGCTGCTCAGAGTAAAGGAAAGACAAGATGTGCCAAGTGTGGAGGGGAACATGATTATGGTGAATGTGGAAGCAATTTGAAGGTTATGGGGCAAAACACAGAGCAGCTGTTGGTGGATGCCAACTACAGAGAGAGGCTAGGGGCTCAGAGATACAGGATCAGTCATGATGTATCATATGCAGAGGCCGGAAAACAGATTGGTAGAACTACAGTGCAGACTGATGGATCATGGATGTACCTGTAGTAAGTGGACCTACTGTCAGACTGATGGATCTGACATGGATGTACCTGTAGTAAGTGGACCTACTGTCAGACTGATGGATCTGACATGGATGTACCTGTAGTAAGTGGACCTGTCAGACTGATGGATCAGACTGATGGATCTGACATGGATGTACCTGTAGTAAGTGAACCTACTGTCAGACTGATGGATCATGGATGTACCTGTAGTAAGTGAACCTACTGTCAGACTGATGGATCATGGATGTACCTGTAAGTGGACCTACTGCCAGACTGATGGATCTGACATGGATGTATCTGTAGTAAGTGAACCTACTGTCAGACTGATGGATCATGGATGTACCTGTAAGTGGACCTACTGTCAGACTGATGGATCATGGATGTACCTGTAAGTGGACCTACTGTCGGGGCTGGTGCTTCTGATGGTCCAGGATGGTTTCGAGACTGGTTCAGAAATGTTGTGCTCATGAATGTACGGTGTGATAATGAATAGGAGTCAGATGCACCGGTTTGTGTCAAGAACTGTAATGCTGTTGGATTTTTCACGCTCAACAGTTTCCCCATGTGTATCAAGAATGGTCCACCACCCAATGGACATCCAGCCAACTTGACACAACTGTGGGAAGCATTGGAGTCAACATGGGCCAGCATCCCTGTTCAACACTTCGACCCCTTGTGGAGTCCAAGCCCCAACGAATTGAGGCTGTTACGAGGGCAAAAGGTAGGGTGCAACTCAATATTAGGAAGGTGTTCCTAATGTTCGAAGTACTCTGTGTATTTCACATCCAAGTCATTGAATTTGCTAGGTCATTAAAAACTACAATTTGTGACAGTCTGAGGTTTTATAGCGATCAGGCATGGTCCCTAAGAGAATGTCCAATGCTATAATGCTTTTGATTTTACTACAGGCTATGACTATGTTTTTCATAGTTGCAGTCCACCCAATTGAAAAGTGCACATTCACTTCCATAACATTTGTTCTAGGCTGCCAGCATGTAAGATAAACATAGAAAATAATACAGGATACCCATACAAAAATTCACTGCCGTTAAAATGCAGAAAACTAATGGTTGTTTAATTAATGCTATCTGGTAGTTTGCCGTGTTGGCTTCTAATGGTAATCCTTTGTCTGTGTTAGCTAATTGCAGTGTTCATTGTGCTGCAAATGTTCTGTTCCACTGAATGCAGTTTTGATGTTCTATTTGGACCACCTTGTCATGTTGGTATAAAGGATCAGCAATGCGTAATAGTTTTTTTTTTTTTTTTAATCACTACCCAAATTACAGCGAAATTACAGTAAAGGGACGAAGACCAAACAAACACAGGGTTTAAACCCAAACAAAAGAGCGGGGAGTACCTTGAATAAATAACACGGGGCGAGACCCGAAAACACAAGCGCACAATGATACGACACGGGACGAGACCCGTAATCATCCGTGCACAATACAAGCAGCAGGAAAGCCAAAACAATCAAGCATAAGTACTCACACGACCAATGGACATTGGAACAATAATTAACAAGACAATGGTGAACAAAGGGCACACTTATACAGTTACTAATCAGGGGAGAATATGGGGACCAGGTGTGTGTAATGACACAGTTCAGTTCCTCGAGACCGGTGACCGTAGACCTCCCAAACTGGTGCACTGAAAGAGCAACAGTACTGGAGGGATCCGTGACACAACTAAATGTTTTCAAAATTTAACAAAATAACATAGGCCTACGACCTATTTTTATTACATTTATTTTCATCAGTAATTAGTACAAATTATTGTACCTGAATTTGACCCTGATATGACTATTTTCTCTTAAAGCCTTAATACACTTAACATAACATTTTATAAGGAGGATGGGATCCACCCAAATCATTTGGGTTCCTGGATCCTTTCACAGCAATATAAGGCTGAGTTGAGACAATGACTTATGACCCAAGCCCAGCTCAGTTAAACCCTAACATTGTGACAGAGTTGGCATAATGCTTCAGCAAATGTACATTACACCAGGGGCGTTGGTAGACACAATGTAAGTAACCTAATGTATGTACCTCTAACTGCCCTGAATGCCTCTGCTGATCCTACAGCTATTGTATGCAGTGATAATGTGTCTATGAACCAGATTTATACTGTTAGCACTAAGCCGGTGTGCCCTAGTAGGAAGTGTGTGTGCAGCTCACCCTGCACTAGCATAAAGAACATGAGCACATCTACTGCTGCTGAGATTCCCAGCAAATAAAAACAAGTATCCCAGAAGAAAAGTGCTCAAAATAGCCCACATTAACATATGTAGCTGAAGAAACTAGGTTCATGAAAGGAATAACTTGTTAGTAACAGATGACATTCATATTCTGACTATCTCTGAAACTCACTTAGATAATACATTTGATGATACAGTGGTAGCAATACAAGGTTATAAGATCTACAGAAAAGGAGGTGCGGCTGTTTATATTCAGTCATATTCCTGTGAAGATTAGAGAGGATCTCATGTTAAATACTGTTGAAGTAATATGGCTACAGGTTCATCTGCCTCACCTAAAGCCCAGTCAGTATCTGGATAACGTGTGAAATGCTTGATAATGTATGTGATATCAACAGAGAGATATATTATCTGGGTGATTTAAATATTGACTGGCTTTCATCAAGCTGCACACTCAAGAAAAAGCTTCAAACTAACCAGTGCCTGCAACCTGGTTCAGGTTATCATTCAACCGACCAGGGTAGTTACAAACAGCACAGGAATGAAATCATGTACTGATCACATCTTTACTAATGCTGCAGAAATTAGCTTGAAAGCAGTATCCAGATCCATCAGATGTAGTGATCACAATACTGTAGCCATAGCTAGGAAAACCACAGTTCCAAATGCTGGGCCTAATAGTGTATAAGAGGTCATACAATACATTTTGTAGTGATTCCTATGGTGTTGATGTAAAGAATTTTTGGTCTGTGATGTGTAATGAGGAGCAAACACACTGCACTTGACACATTTGTGAAATGGTTTATTTCAGTTTATTCTAGTTACCAATAAGCATTACACCCATTAAGAAAACGACTGTAAAAACTGTTAAATCCTTGTGGATTGATGAGGAATTGAAAAATTGTATGGTTGAGAGTGATGAGGCAAAAGGAATGGCAAGTAAGCCTGGCTTCACAACCGATTGGAAACATATATTGCAAATTGAGAAACCATATGACTAAACTGAATAAAAAGAAGAAACTACACTATGAAACAAAGATAAATTAAATAAAGAATGATAGTAAAAAGCTTTGGAGCATCTTAAATGAAATTTTGGGAAAAAAGTCCAACTCGGCTCCATCATGGTTAAAACATATTGTATGTTTTGACAGTAGCTAAGATGGGGAGAAGTATGTCCATAATAAAGTTAACACTATCAACAAGGTAGGTCCGACAGGTCCTAGTTTTGTCGCACATGGACTACTGTTCAGTCATATGGTCAGGTGCCACAAAAAAGGACTTAACCAATTGCAATTTTCCTCAGAACAGGACAGCACGGCTGGCCCTTGGATGGACAGGGAGAGCTAATATTAATAATATGCATGTCAATCTCTCCTGGTTCAAATTGGAGAAGAGATTGACTTAATCACTACTTGTATTCATGAGAGGTATTGACATGTTGAATGCACCAAGCTGTCTGAACAACTGGTGCACAGCTCGAACACCAATGCATACCACACAAGACATGCCAGAGGTCTCTTCACAGGCCCCAAGTCCAGAACAGACTATCGGAGGCACACAGTACTACATAGAGCCATGACTACATGGAAATCTATTCCACATCAAGTAACTGACGCAAGCAGTAAAATTAGATTTTTTTTTTAAATAGATTTTTTTTAAAACACCTCATGGAACAGCGGGGACTGTGAAGCAACAAACAGAGGCACAAACACATGCATACACACACAAACAATAACATCTGCACTAAACACACATGGATTTTGTACTGTAGATGTGGTAGTGAAGGAGTAGGGGCCTGAGGGCACACAGTGTTGTGAAATCTGAATGTATTGTAATGTTTTTAAAATTGTGTAAACTGCCTTCATTTTGGCAGCAGCTAATGGGGATGGATGATAAATACACTTCTCTTTTTGCCTGCGCATCAACATGCATATCCATTGGGACAGAGCACCTGATAGGCTACAACGCAGCTGGAAAACAAACATTGAAATGTTTTGACTGAAAAATGGTTGTCCCTCTTCTCCTGCATTCTAGTTCTCTTGTAAGTAAAGCGGTGGTTTGTTGGAGAGAAGATGATCAAGGAAAGTTTAGCTAGCTCGCTAATGTTAGTTCTCTGGCTAATCATCCATGGACATGGTACATTTTCCAATTGACCTGTTGTAGCCATTGGTTGTAGCTAATGGGCTAATGTTTAATTAATGACAGTAAATGTGTGTGTGTCACGTTCGTCATATTGATGAGACCGGAGCGCAGAGTGCTATGAATACATTCTTCTTTATTTAAAAAGAACACTAAACAAACGTGAAGCTATAATAACATGAGTGCTGACATGCAACTACACATAGACATTAACCCAGAAAACCAAAATGGCAACCTAAATAGGATCCCCAATCAGAGACAACGATAAACAGCTGCCTCTGATTGGGAACCAATTCAGGCCACCATAGACCTACATTTACCTAGACATACCAAAACCCCATAGATATACAAAGAAACCTAGACAAGGCGAAAACACACATACCACCCTCGTCACACCCTGACCTAACCAAAATAATAAAAAAATTAAAAAGATAACTAAGGTCAGTGTGTGTGTGTGTGTGAGAGAGAGATACATATGTGAAATCTTTCTTGATTCATCGGGGATCCTTGTATTTTTGTGTGTTTTGTATTTGACAATACAGTACATTTAGCCTACCATGCTCCCCCCAACACACATTCAAACGTTACACCTCTCAACTGCCTCTAGACTCTAGATTATATTTTGTTGCAGGAATCTTCTAGTTTGGATGGAAGAGACAACAAAGGGAATGAGCCTCTCAGCCTCCAGTATTTATGCTGCAGTAGTTTATGTGTCGGGGGGCTAGGGTCAGTTTGTTATATCTGGAGTACTTCTCCTGTCCTATTCGGTGTCCTGTGTGAATCTAAGTGTGCGTTCTCTAATTCTCTCCTTCTCTCTCTCTTTCTTTCTCTCTCTCTCTCTCTCTCGGAGGCCCTGAGCCCTAGGACCATGCCCCAGGACTACCTGACATGATGACTCCTTGCTGTCCCCAGTCCACCTGGCCGTGCTGCTGCTCCAGTTTCAACTGTTCTGCCTTATTATTATTCTAACATGCTGGTCATTTATGAACATTTGAACATCTTGGCCATGTTCTGTTATAATCTCCACCCGGCACAGCCAGAAGAGGACTGGCCACCCCACATAGCCTGGTTCCTCTCTAGGTTTCTTCCTAGGTTTTGGCCTTTCTAGGGAGTTTTTCCTAGCCAACGTGCTTCTACACCTGCATTGCTTGCTGTTTGGGGTTTTAGGCTGGGTTTCTATACAGCACTTTGAGATATCAGCTGATGTACGAAGGGCTATATAAATACATTTGATTTGAATGAGTACAGAAGTTCTGTTTCACTGTCTGTCTCTCTCCGTCTGTCTGCCTGACTGCCTGATTGCTGAGGGGCAATATAGTCAATATACTTGCTAAGTCTAATTTAGTGAAGACCTTAGGTATTGGTTAATCATGATTAGTCTGTCTTTACAGCTCCTGAAACATGTCAGTGATCTGATGTATGGCCTCTACAGCAGTGCTTGGCCACCCACTCAGTTGCCAGTGACCTATTCTGCCACATTACAGGGAAAGGAAAGAGCAGAATCACCCCTCCTTAAATCCATAGTCAGGAGCTAGGTTTCCATCCAATTGGCAACAGATTTTCATGTGAATATTCTAAAATCCACATAAAAACAATATGCGCATTATCCCATCAGATATTGGGCCAGTAACCGAAAGGTTGCTGGATCAAATCCCCGAGCTGACAAGGTAAAAAATCTGTTGCTCTGCCACTGAGCAAGGAAGTTAACCCACTGTTCCCCGGGCGCCGAAGACGTGGCTGTCGATTTAAGAGGGGTTGGGTTAAATGTGGAAGACACATTTCAGTTGAAGGTATTCAGTTGTACAACTGACTAGGTATCCCCCTTTCCCTTTCCATCAAATTGACTTGATGGGGATAAAAGTCTGTGCGTGATGACGTAGTGCACAAAGAAATGCCTTTTGCTGGCCTCCCAAGTGGTGCAGTGGTCTAAGGCACCTCATCCCCATGCTGCTGAGTATATTGACTATATTGCCCCTCAGCATGCTTTCCACCTGGCTACCCTTACCCCGGTCAACAGCCCTGCACCCCCCACAGCAACTTGCCAAGCCTCCCCATGTCTCCTTCACCCAAATACAGATAGCTGATGTTCTGAAAGAGCTGCAAAATCTGGACCCCTACAAGTCAGCCGGGCTAGACAATCTGGACCCTCTCTTTCTAAAATTATCCGCCGAAATTGTTGCAACCCTTATTGTTGCCACCCTTATTACTAGCCTGTTCATCCCCCTCTTCAAAGGTGGAGACACTCTGCTACAGACCTATATCCATCCTACCCTGCCTTTCTAAGGTATTCGAAAGCCAAGTTAACAAACAGATCACAGACCATTTCGAATCCCACCTTACCTTCTGCGCAATGCAAACTGGTTTCGGATTTGGTCATGGGTGCACCTCAGCCATGCTCAAGGTCCTAAACGATATCATAACCGCCATCGATAAGAGACAATACTGTGCAGCTGTATTCATCGACCTGGCCAAGGCTTTCGACTCTGTCAATCACCATATTCTTATTGGCAGACTCAAAAGCCTTGGTTTCTCAAATGACTGCCTCGCCTGGTTCACCAACTACTCCTCAGACAGAGTTCAGTGTGTCAAATCAGAGGGCCTGTTGTCCAGACCTCTGGCAGTTTCTATGGGGGTGCCACAGGGTTCAATCCTCAGGCCGACCCTTTTCTCTGTATACATCAATGATGTCGCTCTTGCTGCTGGTGATTCTCTGATCCACCTCTACGCAGATGACACCATTCTGTATACTTTTGACCCTTCTTTGGACACTGTTAACTAACCTCCAGACGAACTTCAATGCCATACAACTCTCCTTCCGTGGCCTCCAACTGCTCTTTTATGTAGGTAAAACTAAATGCATGCTCTTCAACCGATCGCTGCCCACAGCTGCCTGCCCGTCCAGCATCACTACTCTGGACGGTTCTGACTTAGAGTATGTGGACAAATACCTACAAATACCTAGGTGTCTGGTTAGACTGTAAACTCTCCTTCCAGACTCACATTAAGCATCTCCAATCCAAAATTAAATCTAGAATCAGATTCCTATTTCGCAACAAAGCATCCTTCACTCATGCTGCCAAACATACCCTCGTAAAACTGACCATCCTACCAATCCTTGACTTCGGCGATGTCATTTACAAAATAGCCTCCAACACTCTACCCAGCAAATTGGATGCAGTCTATCACAGTGCCACACAACCACTGCGACCTGTACGCTCTCGTTGGCTGGCCCTCGCTTCATACTCGTCGCCAAACCCACTGGCTCCAGGTCATCTATAAGTCTTTGCTAGGTAAAGCCCAGCCTTATCTCAGCTCACTGGTCACCATAGCAGCACCCACTCATAGCACGCGCTCCAGCAGTATTATTTCACTGGTCACCCCCAAAGCTATATTGTATTATTGACTGTATGTTTGTTTATTCCATGTGTAACTCTGTTGTTTTTTGTGTCGCACTGCTTTGCTTTATCTTGGCCAGGTCGCAATTGTAGATGAGAACTTGTTCTCAACTAGCCTACCGGGTTAAATAAAGGTGAAATAAATAAATAACATAACATAAATACATTTTAAAAATTGCAGTGCTTGAGGCACCACTACAGACCCAGGTTTAACCGGGAGTCCCATAAGGCGGCGCACAATTGGCCCATCACGCTCTGGCGACTCCTTGTGGCGGGCCGGGCACCTGCAGGCTGTTCGTCAGTTGAATGGTGTTTCCTCCGACACACAAGTGGTCGGGTGTTAAGAAGCTCGGCTAGGCGAGTCATGTTTCTGAAGACACATGACTCGACCTTCGCCTCTCCCGAGCCCGTTGGGGAGTTGGAGCAATGAGACAAGATTGTAATTGGATATCACGAAATTGGGGAGAAAAGGGGTAAAATACAACAATAACAGAAATTATAATATACATATACCTTTTGCGGTTAAATTCCTATGTACCGAATATACATTTTAAGTTTAATGGGTTTCCATCGCATTTTCAACTTTACTGATGGTTTTCTCACTAAACAATGTGTTATATAGTGAGTTTGCCCACTCTGGTATTGGCACATACTCTTTCGTGTATACAGTGCAGGTATAGCCTACATGATTAGATTATTATGGACAGAAGAGCAAGATCATTTTTATTTGTCAAACGGCAACCAAGCATTGCTGATCATGTCACCAGGATAAGATGGATCACATATGGTGTGTTCCTCCCTCTACAGCTCGGGAAATCATGCAGTTTATTAGGCTACAGATTAAATAAATGATGATGAACTTGACTTTGGTGGTGAAAGTGCACCGTGATCTTGTTGCTCCTTTCCAATAAATATAGAGTGTCTGATTCTGGTGACATGATCGATGCTTGACTGCCGTTTGACAAAGATAAATATTCTCGCTCTTATACATAGTAATGTCATCATGTAGACTATCTATGAGCTGTTGGCTAGAGAGCATGTGCCAAGACCAGAGTAGAAACATTTGCTATTCAATGCAACATGTGACAAAAACCCATCGGTAGAGTTGAAAAATGTGATGGTAACACATTGAACTTTACATTTTTATTCAGTACATGAACACTTAAGTGACAAAGTACTTTTGTGTGCACTAGCTCATCACGAAACTGATTTTTATCCGCGACAAGTCAGATTTCTTTTCTTTATGTGGATCATAGAATATTCGTATGAAAATCTGTCGCCAGTTGGATCTAGCTTGTGATATGTTTTGTTTTGTTGTTCTTTTATACTTGGATTTTCAATGTGTATTGATTCCTACTAAAAAGGTTGGTAAGAGCTAGGTTTGTACAAGCTATGATGATCATGAATATTTTTTCTCTGCATCAGGTCTCACTGAGACTGGATTCTTCAAGAGACATTATATTCAGCTGCCCATGATTGCCTGTTCTTAGTGTAAGTAGTCAATTGAGTCAATTGAAATAGCTCAGCTTATAATATACATATGTTTTTAAAGCAAATAAAAACCTGTTTTAACTCACCCTTTTTTTCAGGTGCAAAACCCTTGTGTCCTGACCGTCTTGGTGAGTCATGTTACGTTTCTCCCCTTTCTCTCTTGTTCGTTCTCCCCGTTGCTCACTCAAACTCACATGTGCACAGTTGCAAAGAAGAGGAAGAGATTTGCCAATTACACCCATTTCTAACAATGTTTGTTGCAGGAATGATATGACAGAAAACTTTTGGAAAAAAAAATAATAATAAATAAATAAATATATATATATATATATATATATATATATATACATATATTTGTATTGTTTCTTTACACATGCAGTAATTTTTGCATTTACCTTTCTTTTTTTTGAAGACTGCCAAGCTGTCCTTAATTGGGGGAACCTCTGTCCGGACCAATGTCCTCCTCAGGATTGTGGAGCGGTGAGTCTATACATGTTTTTTATTTTTTATATTACAACATGTATTAGGTGAAGCAAAACCAGTTGAGACATTTGACATAGACAATGAGACATGTTTAGTAGATTATGTTAAAGATATTTTATTGAATTGGACTTTTACAGGGACAGTGCACATTATTCAACATTTCAGTAAAAGTGTCGGTTTTAGCCAGACTGCTAATTTTCAACCACAGTCCCTGGGCAGGTTACTAAAAACAATACAGACAAACCATGAGCAATGAGGAGATGGAGAGCAACACAGTACAAGCAACACTTAGCACTCAGACAGACACAGCAACACAGGACAAGCAACACAAGCACTTAGCACTCAGATAGACACAGACAGCACACAGACACAGCAACAGGCACAGACAGACACAGCAACACGTAGCACTCAGACAGACACAGCAACACGTAGCACTCAGACAGACACAGCAACACTTAGCACTCAGACAGACACAGCAACACTTAGCACTCAGACAGACACAGCAACACTTAGCACTCAGACAGACACAGCAACACAGGACAAGCAACACTTAACATGGACAAACACAGCAACACTTAGCACTCAGAGCAATAGAACGAAAAACAGCAACAAAACTAAATAGATAAAAGCAGCAAAGTGTTTCCACACCTCACAAGCTACAGAGAACAGATAACATGGAAAGCTGTAATACACAGCTAGGGATTAAGTTCACGTCTGATTGGCCTCCAGCCATGTCTTTATGTTTTTTGTGAAGGTGTGATAGATGGTGCAGTTGTGTGTGTCTGATACCAATGTGTTCCAAACATGGGAAGCTCTCACAGAGATTGACTAAGGGCATTGTGATGGCCACTCCAATACCTTGACTTTGTCCTTAAGCCATTTTGCCACAACTTTGAAAGTATGCTTGCGGTCATTGTCCATTTGGAAGATCCATTTGCGACCAAGCTTTAACTGATGTCTTGAGATGTTGCTTTAATATATCCACATCATTTTCCTCACTCATGATGCCATCTATTTTGTGAAGTGCACCAGTCCCTCCTGCAGCAAAGCACACCCACAACATGATGCTGGCCCCCACGTGCTTCACGGTTGGGATGGTGTTCTTTCGCTTGCAAGCCTCCCCCTTTTTCCTCCAAACATAACGATGGTCATTATGGCCAAACAGTATTTTTGTTTCATCAGACAAGAGGACATTTCTCCAAAAAGTTTGATCCTTGTCCCCATGTGCAGTTGCAAACCTTAGTCTGGCTTTTTTATGGCGGTTTTGGAGCAGTGGCTTCTTGGTTGCTGAGCGGCCTTTCAGGTTATGTCGATGTAGGACTCATTTTTACTGTGGATATAGATACTTTTGTACCGGTTTCCTCCAGCATCTTCACAAGGTCCTTTACTGTTGTTCTGGGATTGACTTGCACTTTTCGCACCAAAGTACGTTCATCTCTAGGAGACAGAACGCGTCTCCTTCCTGAGTGGTATGATGGCTGCGTGGTCCCATGGTGTTTGTACTTACGTACTATTGTTTGTACAGATGAACGTGGTACCTTCAGGCATTTGGAAATTGCTCCCAAGGATGAACCAGACTTGTGGAGGTCTACAATTTTTTCTGAGGTCTTGGCGGATTTCTTTTGAATTTCCCGTGATGTCAAGCAAAGAGCCACTGAGTTTGAAGGTAGGCCTTGAAATACATCCACAGGTACACACCTAATTGACTCAAATGATGTCAATTAGCCTATCAGAAGCTTCTAAAGCCATGACATCATTTTCTGGAATGTTCCAAGCTGTTTAAAGGCACAGTCAACATAGTGTATGTAAACTTCTGACCCACTAGAATTGTGATACGGTGAATTATAAGTGAAATAATCTGTCTGTAAACAATTGTTGGAACAAGTACTTGTGTCATGCACAAAGTAGATGTCCTAACCGACTTGCCAAAACTATAGTTTGTTTAAGAAGAAATTTGTGGAGTGGTTGAAAAAATGAGTTTTAATGACTCCAACTGAAGTGTCTGTGAACTTCTGACTTCAACTGTTCATGTGGAGATCTCATTCTTGGTAATAACTACATGTATATTGGACTTGCATCCTTGGCACAAGGTTTTATTGTAGTATACTCAATCCATTGGCTTCATTTGGGAATGTTTTGAAGTTGACACAACAGGCTATGATAGCTGAGGTTTATAGCTAGTTTCTGAACTAATATTTAGACCAGACATTTTAGGGTCCATACACAGGCTACATTTAAAAAAATTATTCTACCTTTATTTAACTAGGCAATTCAGTTAAGAACAAACTCTTATTTTTAATAACGGCGTAGGAACAGTGGATTAACTGTCTTGTTCAGGAGCAGAACGACACATTTTTACCTTGTCAGCACAGGGATTTGATCTTGCAAACTTTCAGATACAAGTCCAACGCTCTAACCACTAGGCTACCTGCCGTCCCTACACTCTAACCAATAGGCTACCTGCCGTCCCTACACTCTAACCAATAGGCTACCTGCCGTCCCTACACTCTAACCCCTAGGCTACCTGCCGTCCCTACACTCTAACCACTAGGCTACCTAACCACGTCCCTACACTCTAACCACTAGGCTACCTGCCGTCCCTACACTCTAACCACTAGGCTACCTGCCGTCCCTACACTCTAACCACTAGGCTACCTGCCGTCCCTACACTCTAACCCACTAGGCTACCTGCCGTCCCTACACTCTAACCACTAGGCTGCCCTGCCGTCCCTACACTCTAACCACTAGGCTACACTCTAACCCTAGGCTACCCGTCCCTACACTCTAACCACTAACCACTAGGCTACCTGCCGTCCCTACACTCTAACCACTAGGCTACCTGCCGTCCCTACACTCTAACCACTAGGCTACCTGCCGTCCCTACACTCTAACCACTAGGCTACCTGCCGTCCCTACACTCTAACCACTAGGCTGCCCTGCCGTCCCTCACTCTAACCACTCTAACCACTAAGGCTACCTGCCGTCCCTACACTCTAACCACTAGGCTACCTGCCGTCCCTACACTCTAACCACTAGGCTACCTGCCGTCCCTACACTCTAACCACTAGGCTACCTGCCGTCCCTACACTCTAACCACTAGGCTGCCCTGCCGTCCCTACACTCTAACCACTAGGCTACCTGCCGTCCCTACACTCTAACCACTAGGCTACCTGCCGTCCCTACACTCTAACCACTAGGCTACCTGCCGTCCCTACACTCTAACCCCTAGGCTACCTGCCGTCCCTACACTCTAACCACTAGGCTACCTGCCGTCCCTACACTCTAACCACTAGGCTGCCCTGCCGTCCCTACACTCTAACCACTAGGCTGCCCTGCCGTCCCTACACTCTAACCACTAGGCTACCTGCCGTCCCTACACTCTAACCACTAGGCTACCTGCCGTCTCTACACTCTAACCACTAGGCTACCTGCCGTCACTACACTCTAACCACTAGGCTACCTGCCGTCCCTACACTCTAACCACTAGGCTACCTGCCGTCTCTACACTCTAACCACTAGGCTACACTCTAACCACTAGGCTACCTGCCGTCCCTACACTCTAACCACTAGGCTGCCCTGCTAGGCGTCCCTACACTCTAACCACTAGGCTACCTGCCGTCCCTACACTCTAACCACTAGGCTACCTGCCGTCCCTACACTCTAACCACTAGGCTGCCTGCCACCTGGTTTGAGCCCCAATGATTTGTTTCTTTGAGGAGAGAACTGCTCTCAGACATAACACTCCTCCCACTGCAGCGTCAAACCGACTGACTTGAAACTAGGTGCAAATAGGCTTATGAAAAAACACACTTTTCTTCATATTATAATACTTGTCAATCAATGTAAAACATTTAAAACCAAATGAAGAAATACAAAATCCATGCTCGGGTGTTACTTTGATATATTTTCACTGCATTTGTAGGTACAGCATTGATTGCCTACCTCCCTGATCGTCTACCTTTGCACTCACTGTACATAGATTTTTCTATTTTTCTTTTCTTTTGTGTTATTGACTGTACGTTTGTTCATGTGCTGTTGTTTGTGTCGAACTGCTTTGCTTTATCTTGGCCAGGTCGCAGTTGTAAATGAGAACTTGTTCTCAACTGGCCTACCTGGATAAATAAAGCTGAATAAATAAATAAAAACAGTGTATGTGCATGTGATACAATCTCTTGTTTGAGGTAACCCTTGGGGCCAAACCCATCTCTTTCCTCCCTAGCCAGAGCAGACCTGTATGTGCATTTGCGTGTGACTGTAAAACACCAGGAAATCAGCTCCAAGTGATTTTAATTTAGGAAATGAAAGTCTCCTTCCTTCCCCCTCCTCTCCTCCCCCTTCTAATTTCCCTGCTGTCTGCTCTCCTCCTCTCCTATTCTCCTTTCCCCTGCTCAGAGCTCAGACCAAACCAATCTGAAGTAGAGTAGCAGAAGCACCAGTCGGGTCACATCTGGATGTGTGAGATTCAGCAACTCTCATATCATGAGACGGAATAACCATGACAACATAACTGTGGGATGTAGATTAAACAAAGTACAAGTAGAAATAGTGAATAGAGGGGGTTACTGGGAGATGTTGAAACAAGGTGTGCACCCTCCAGAGTTGTGTATAGGGCGGAGAGTAAAGTGTTGTGGTCTCAGCGTTTTACCCAATCTGTGCTGAGGGGAGTGTGTCGGGACAGAGGTTAGAAGAGGACGGGGAGGGTCTTTCCAGCACAGCGAGTTCACTAACATACATTACGAAACCAGACAAGCTACGCAATGTAGCCTATGACGAAAGCTCATGTAGTGGAGTATTCAGATGTGTTATTTGGGCATGACTCTAGCTCATTCAGTTGAAAGTTTGATACATAGAGAGATTGTCAGCCTTATTCTAAGACATTAGAAAGAGTATACAAAACATTAAGAACACCTGACCTTTCCATGACAGATCCTCAAAAAGTTCTACAGCTGCACCATTGAGAGCATCTTGACTGGCTAGATCACCGCTTGGTTGGGCAGCTGTTTGGCATCCGACCACAAGGCACTACAGAGGGTAGTGCGTACAGCCCAGTACATCACTGGGGCCGAGCTTCCTGCCATCCAGGACCTCTATACCAGGTGGTGTCAGAGGAAGCCCCTAAAAATGGTCAAAGATTCCAGCCACCCAAGTCATAGACTGTTCTCTCTGCTACCACACGACAAGCAGTACCGATGCACCAAGTCTGGAACCAACAGGACCCTGAACAGCTTCTACCCCCAAGCTATAAGACACATAAATAGTTAGTTAAATAGTTAACCAATAGTTACCCAGAATATTTGCAATAACTCTTTTGACTCATCACATTCGCTGCTGTTACCACTTGTTATCTATGCCGCAGCCTGGTCACTTTATCCCAACCAAATGTACTTATCGATCTCAGTTACCTCTTACCCCTGCACATCGACTCGGTACTTACCTCATGTATATAGCCAAGTTATCGTTACTCATTGTGTATCTATTCCTTGTGTTGTTTTTCTATTAAATAAAATCTCTATGCATTGTTGGGAAGGGCCCGTAAGAAAGCATTTAACTGTTACTGTCATTATTGATGATTTTTAAGCCTTGAGACAATTGATACAGGAATTGTGTACAGTATGTGTGCCAATCAGAGGGTGAATGAGCAAGACAAAAGATTTGCGCCTTTGAACAAGGTATGGTAGTAAGGTGTCAGACACACCAGGTTGAGTGCGTCAAGAACAGCAAATCTGCTGGGTTTACACATTATAAAGAACTGATCCTGTCTGATCTTTATCTGCTGGGTTTACACATTATAAAGAATTGATCCTGTCTGATCTTTATCTGCTGGGTTTATACATTATAAAGAATTGTTCCTGTCTGATCTTTATCTGCTGGGTTTATACATGATAAAGAATTGATCCTGTCTGATCTTTATCTGCTGGGTTTATACATTATAAAGAATTGATCCTGTCTGATCTTTATCTGCTGGGTTTATACATTATAAAGAATTGATCCTGTCTGATCTTTATCTGCTGGGTTTATACATTATAAAGAATTGATCCTATCTAATCTTTATCTTATGCATGAACGTGTGTTTGTTATTCAAGTGCGTGTTTGTGTGAGTAAGCGTGGCACAGTTTTTAAGATACAGCCAGTGCAGAGCACAGAGTTCTCTGCTCCTCCTTGTCTAGCTAGAGGCTGCCTGGACTGGAGAGACCCTGCTTCCAGGGTGGGGACCTCAGCATGGCTTCTGATTGGCTCTCAGGGGAATGCAGAGGTCAAAGAAATATGGGGTGGTACACACACACACACACACACACACACACACACACACACACACACACACACATACCTAAATCTCTGTCGGTATTGGCCATTGCCCATGCCATGGGAAAATCTCAGAGGTGGTTCATTCAAGTTCCTCTCTGGGAATCCACCTGAAGAACAGAACTTATTTTCAAATAAATGATATAATGTTGTGCTGACTATTGGCTCTGAATAAGAGAAATGTGGTCACAGAGTTCACAAAAGTGCATGCAGTTCACAGAATGTCCCTAATGTAAATGTTACTATGCATGTGTGCAGTTCAGTTCACCCTATAACATACAACAGCGTTCCCCAACTGGTGGCACACAGGCCGAATTTGGCCCACAGGTGATTTTTTTCCTTTTTTTTTCTGAGATAATAACTATTTTATTTTTTTCATTGTTGGATATAGAAGACTGTCAAAAACATCAGGAAATCAGCTCCAAGTGATTTTAATGTTTGAAATCTATTCCCAAGTATTCCCACGCATAATACAGAGACACGTTGTAACGGTCTTCTTCCTCCTCTGACGAGGAGGAGTAGTAAGAAGGATCGGAGGACCAATGCGCAGTGTGGTAAGTGTTCATTATATTTATTTATAACTCAGAACACTAAATAAGAAAACAACAAAGAAAACGATATGAAACCGAAACAGTCCTGTACGGTGCATACATAAAACATGCATAAAACATACAGAAAACATACAGAAAACATACAGAAAACATGCATAAAACATGCATAAAACATACATAAAACATACAGAAAACATGCATAAAACATACAGAAAACATGCATAAAACATACAGAAAACATACAGAAAACATACAGAAAACACGGAACAGAAAATACACACCCACGAAACACAGGTGGAAAAAGGCTACCTAAGTATGATTCTCAATCAGAGACAACTAACGACACCTGCCTCTGATTGAGAACCATACCAGGCCAAACACATAAACACAACATAGAAAAACGAACATAGACAACCCACCCAACTCACGCCCTGACCATACTAAAACAAAAACATAATAAAAGAACTAAGGTCAGAACGTGACACACGTGATCGGATGCAAATATAATCAAGGTTTGAAATTATTGTTTTCTTCAAATATATCTGATTGGGCTTCTTGGGGTCAATTTGCAGTGTACAGTGCAGTGCAGTGCACTCCCCCCACCTGTTCAAGAAAATAATCTTCCCACAGCTGAATGTGGTTGAGGACCCCTGACATATAGGTTACTATGCATGTGTGTGTGTGTGTGTGTGTGTGTGTGTGTGTGTGTGTGTGTGTGTGTGTGTGTGTGTGTGTGTGAAGAATGTCTGGGGAGGAATGTACTCGTCCAATTTCAGACCCAGCACTTCTCAGCCTCAACAGACAAGACTTGTTCTTAAGAGAGATGGACAGAAATAAAACACAGGGAGTAAGGATATGCTTAAACCATCTGACCAAGTCTTAAAGCAATGGAATTCCCTAAATCTTTCTCCGATTATTACCAATCCCACAAGGTATGACTCCAAACACCCAGAAAATGCTGCTATCCTTGATGTTATCCTCGCAAATAATCCTGAGACGTATCAGTGTGGTGTTTTCTGTAATGACCTTACAATGATCACTGTTTTACAGCCTGTGTTCATAATGGCTGCTCAGTGAAACGACCTGTCCTGATTTGTCATAGACGCTTTCTAAAAAACTAATGAGCAAGCCTTTCTTTAATGACCTGGCCTCTATAAATTGGTACAGAATCAGCTTGATCCCATCTGTCGAAGACGCTTGGACCTTTTTTTTGATATTTTCAGTGGTGTTGTTAACAAACACGCCCCCATAAAGAAAATGAGAATTAAAAACAGGTTCAGCCCCCTGGTTCGACCGTGATCTTGCAGACTTACTCCACCTCAAGAATTCCATTTGGCGAAAGGCTCTGCACATGCATACTCAGGCCCACTGGCTCTCGTTCAGGCAAATGAGAAATAAGTGCACTCAGGCTATCAGGAAGGCCAAAGGTAGTTAAAGCAGTTCTCTCTCTGTGGGTCTAACCCCAAGAAGTTCTGGAAAACGGTTAAAGACCTAGAGAATATATCCTCCTCCTCACAGCTGCCCATGTTCCTTAATGTTGATGATGTGGTTGTGACTGACAAGGAGCGCATGGCTGAGCTCTTTAATCACCACTTCATTAAGTCAGAATTATTATTATTTAACTCAGCCATGCCTCATTGCCCATCCAACATTTCCTCATCTCCCAGCCCTTCTAATGCGACTAGCCCCGATGCTCCTCCCTCTTTTTCCTCTTCCCCGCTACACAGTTTCAGATGGTTTTGATCCTTTCTTCTTTAAGGCCCCTATCATCCCCAAGCCTATCACTGACCTTTTTAACCTGTCTCTCCTATCTGGGGAGGTTACCATTGCTTGGAAGGCAGCCATAGTGGGTCCTTTATTTAAAGGGGGAGATCAAGCTGATCCTAACTGTTATAGGCCCATTTCTATTTTGCCCTGTTTATCAAAAGTGTTGGGGAAAAAACTTGACAATAATCAACTGACTGGCTTCCTTGATGTCTATAGTATTCTCTTTGGTATGCTATCTGGTTTCCGCTCAGGTTATGGATGTGTCACTGCAACCTTAAAGGTTCTAAATGATTTCACCATTGCCCTTGATTCTAAGCAATGTTGTGCTGCTATTTTTATTGACTTGGCCAAAGCTTTTGATATGGTAGAACATTCCATTCTTGTGGGCTGGCAAAGGAGTATTGGTGTCTCTGAGGGGTTTTTGGCCTGGTTCGCTAACTACCTCTCGCAAAGAGTGCAGTGTTTAAAGTCAGAACATCTGCTGTCTCAACCACTGCTTGTCAACAAGGGAGTACCCCAAGGTTCGCACCTAGGCCCCATGCTCTTCTCAATTTACATCAACAACATAGCTCAGGCAGTAGGAAACGCTCTTATCCATTTATAAGTTCTCTCATTCATTTATAACACAACAGGTGTTGGTACATCACACTAATTTCCAGTGGAGTAAAGTACTTAAGTAAAAAATACTTTAAAGTACTACTTAAGTAGTATCTGTACTTTACTTTGCTATTACATTTTTGATAACTATTACTTTGCTACATTCCTGAAGGAAATATTATACTTTTGGGGACACGCACCTCAGGGCAAGGGCGGGGAGGAGGAACAGGGCGTACTGGATCCTGGAGGCGCACTGGAGGCCTGGTGCGTGGTGCTGGAACTGGGCTGGTGACACGCACCTTAGGGCGAGTGCAGGGAGGAGGCACAGGATACACTGGACCGTGGAGACGCATTGGAGATCCAGAACATAGAGCTGGCTCAATACGTCCTGGCTGGATGCCCATTTTAGCCCAGCAAATGAAAGGAGCTGGAATAGAGCGCACCGGGCTAGAATAGTGCACTGGAGACACCTTGCCATCTCTGCATAACACGGTGCCTGACCAGTTACACGCTCCCCACGGTAAGCACGAGGAATTGGCTCAGGTCTCCTACCTGACTCATGCAATCTCCTCGTGTCCCCCCAAAACATTTGTTGGGGCTGCCTCTCGGGCTTCCATGCTAGTTGTGTACCTTCATATCGTCACTGTTCCTCTATTCTCCGGTATTTTTACTCATAGTATCACCGTTCCGCTTTCGCTGCCTCTATCTCCTCCTTAGGATGGCGATACTCCCCCGGCTGTGTCCAGGGTCCTGCTCCATCTAATATCTCCTCCCAGGTCCATTTCCCCATTAAGCGCTGTTCCTCCTTTTCACGCTGCTTGGTCCTGGTTTGGTGGGTTATTCTGTCGCGTTCGTCATAACGAGGAGACCAAGGCGCAGCGTGATAAGCATACATTCTTCTGTTAATAAACAAATAAACACTAAACAAGCTACCAAAGAAACAAAACGACCGTGAGGCTATAATACATGAGTGCTGACAGGCAACTACACATAGACAATAACCCACAAAACCAACATGGCAAATGGCAACCTAAATAGGATCCTCAATCAGAGACAACGACAAACAGCTGCCTCTGATTGGGAACCAATTCAGGCCACCATAGATAGATAGATATATCTAGACAAACCAAAAACCCTAGACAAGACAAAGCACACATACCACCCTCGTCACACCCTGACCTAACCAAAATAATAAAGAAAACAAAGATAACTAAGGTCAGGGCGTGACAGTCTGAGTGTTGGAGTGTGCCCCTGGCTATCTGTAAATTATGTCTGAGTGTTGGAGTGTGCCCCTGGCTATCTGTAAATTATGTCTGAGTGTTAGTCTGCCCCTGGCTATCTGTAAATTATGTCTGAGTGTTGGAGTCTGCCCCTGGCTATCTGTAAATTATGTCTGAGTGTTGGAGTCTGCCCCTGGCTATCTGTAAATTATGTCTGAGTGTTGGAGTCTGCCCCTGGCTATCTGTAAATTATGTCTGAGTGTTAGTGTGCCCCTGGCTATCTGTAAATTATGTCTGAGTGTTGCAGTGTGCCCCTGGCTATCTGTAAATTATGTCTGAGTGTTGCAGTGTTCCCCTGGCTATCTGTAAATTATGTCTGAGTGTTGCAGTGTTCCCCTGGCTATCTGTAAATTATGTCTGAGTGTTGGAGTGTGCCCCTGGCTATCCATAGATTAAAACAATATATAATAATTGTGCTGTCTGATTTACTTAATATAAGAAATTTGAAAGGATTTATACTTCTACTTTTGATACTTAAGTACAGTCGTGGCCAAATGTTTTGAGAATTACACAAATATTAATTTTCACAAAGTCTGCTGCCTCAGTTTGTATGATGGCAATTTGCATATACTCCAGAATGTTATGTAGAGTGATCAGATGAATTGCAATTAATTGCGAAGACTCTCCTTGCCATACAAATGAACTGAATCCCCAAAAAACATTTCCACTGCATTTCAGCCCTGCCACAAAAGGACCAGCTGACATCATGTCAGTGATTCTCTTGTTAACACAGGTGAGAGTGTTGACGAGGACAAGGCTGGAGATCACTCTGTCATGCTGATTGAGTTCAAATAACAGACTGGAAGCTTCAAAAGGAGGGTGGTGCTTGGAATCATTGTTCTTCTTCTGTCAACCATGGTTACCTGCAAGGAAACACGTGCTGTCATCATTGCTTTGCACAAAAAGGGCTTCACAGGCAAGGATATTGCTGCCAGTAAGATTGCACCTAGATCAACCATTTATCGGATCATCAAGAACTTCAAGGAGAGCGGTTCAATTGTTATGAAGAAGGCTTTAGGGCGCCCAAGAAAGTCCAGCAAGCGCCAGGACCATCTCCTAAAGTTGATTCAGCTGCGGGATCGGGGCACCACCAGTACAGAGCTGGCCTGGTGTCAAGAAGGTCAACAAAGAAGCCACTTCTCTCCAGGAAAAACATCAGGGACAGACTGATATTCTGAAAAAGGTACAGGGATTGGACTGCTGAGGACTGGGGTAAAGTCATTTTCTTTGATGAATCCCCATTCCGATTGTTTGGGGCATCCGGAAAAAAGCTTGTCCAGAGAAGACAAGGTGAGTGCTACCATCAGTCCTGTGTCATGCCAACAGTAAAGCATCCTGAGACCATTTATGTGTGGGGTTGGTTCTCAGACAAGGGAGTGGGCTCACTCACAATTTTGCCTAAGAACACAGCCATGAATAAAGAATGGTACCAACACATCCTCCGAGAGCAACTTCTCCCAACCATCCAGGAACAGTTTGGTGACGAACAATGCCTTTTCCAGCATGATGGAGCACCTTGCCATAAGGCAAAAGTGATAACTAAGTGGCTCAGGGTACAAAACATTGATATTTTGGGTCCGTGGCCAGGAAACTCCCCAGAACTTAATCCCATTGAGAACTTGTGGTCAATCCTCAAGAGGCGGGTGGACAAACAAAAACCCACAAATTCAGACAAACTCCAAAGATTGATTATGCCAGAATGGGCTGCCATCAGTCAGGATGTGGCCCAGAAGTTAATTGACAGCATGCAAGGGCAGATTGCAGAGGTCTTGAAAAAGAAGCGTCAACACTGCAAATATTGACTCTTTGCATCAACTTCATGTAATTGTCAATAAAAGCCTTTGACACTTATAAAATGCTTGTAATTCTACTTTAGTATTCCGTAGTAACATCTGACAAATATATCTAAAAACACTGAAGCAGCAAACTTTGTGGAAATTAATCTTTGTGTCATACCTCAAAACTTTTGGCCACGACTGTGTATTTTAAACCAAATACTTTTAGACGTTTACTCAAGTAATAAAAACTGTATGACTTTCACTTTTACTTGAGTAATTTTCTATTAAGGTATTTTTACTTTTCCTCAAGTATGACAATTGGGTACTTTTTCCGCAGCTGATCATTTCAGAGTAACTAACTACACTTCCCTAAAAAATGCCTTATTCATACACTGCCCTCTTGTGGTGCTTTCATGTCAGTACATGTATCTTAAAAATGTCAGTGCATTTTCATAGATAGAATTTCAATAAAAATTGAAAAAGATTATTTTTAATCATGTATAAAGTTAGTTAAATCATTGTCACATCCATCTTTGAACAGTTTTGGCACTGACAAAGCTTCTGCCAAATGTGCTACTTTTGAAAAACATTTGATCTTCAAAGTTGCTTGGCATCAAGGTACAGTATAGTCATTTATTTGACAAAGAGAGAATTTCACTACAATTAAGACATTGCACTTGGGTTTAATACTGTGCATTCAAAAAGCACAATATAATGCTAGAAATAAATTAGGAAAACTGTCCATATGAATTGTACAAATAATAGAATTTGTACACAGACAAAATACATCAACACAAACCAATATAGATGAGCTCAGTCAGAATGTAACTTGATTGTCGTGGCAACTGACACCATCAATGATGTCAGGAGAATATGGTTTGCAGGCTTCTCTCTGGACTGTTGATCTGGTGTAAGTCTACCATGAGGTCAGGCCTAGAGAGAGACACTGCTCCTAACATATTACCACACAGAATGAGTAGAATGTGATATAAAAGAGAATGGTTTCCTCCAGTATTTCTGTTTTCTGACGCCCAGTGACTAGATGTACAGCGAGGGTCACTCACCCAGGCCCTGGAGTGCTCTGCAGTGCACAATAGCACAGTTGGGGTCAATTCCTATTGATATATATATGTATATATATATATATATATATTTATTTATTTTTTATTTTTTTCAATGACGTCTTAATAAACTGAAAAGTAGAAGCTTATTTATTTAATTAATTTTAAATTCAATTCACTACCTGAATTGACTGGCTTCAATAGGAATTGACCCCAACTGTGCTATATATATATATATCTATATATATATATATATATATATATATATATATATATATATATATATATATATATATATATATATATATATATATATATATATATTTGATCCGTAATTGAAATGTCATTTCAGTTTACTTCCTGAATTGAATGCCTTCAATTTGAAATTGACCCCAAGCCTTGAAGGTGTCTGACAGTATAGGAGTGTCCTTCCATGAACGCTGCCATTCCTAACATGCATCACTTGATTTGAACACACACAAACAAACTCACACACACTTTGAAATCAGGTCTTGGGGCACTTGACCAAGTCTATAGAGCCTCCGCCAGCATCACTGCTGTCTGTATATTCAGTCACTCCCAGTGATTATGGACCGACATACAAAATACAACATGGCCAATTATACAGTGAGAAATGAAGTGTCGCTGATGAATGGCACAGTCAGCAGTGACACCATAACCAGTAACCCTTTTCACACTACCGGGTCAAACCAAACACTACCTGCCTCGTTATGCATCCACAGTTGTTTTTGGAACAGTGCTGTAAAAGAACAACGTGAACAGACCATATCCAAGTCAGCGCAGTAAGGATGGGGTTGGCCGTGCAGTGTGAATCAGGCATGAATACGTATGGTTGGACTACAGCTCATCTTTATATGACGTCTGCAGCATGTCGGGTTGGGGAGCCCCCTTCAGCGTTTTGTGGGAGCCCCTCCAGTCTGTTCGCACGTTGTCGTCGTCCCACAGCGTGGAGGTCTCTGTGTCGCTCACCCACTTGGGGTCCCCGGCGTATTGGGCTGGTTGCACCAGTAGGGGGCGTGTGGAGAACGCCTGCAGGTTACGGTTAGGATAGTGGGACTTGTAGTTCTCACTGTTGACCCGCAGGACAGGGAGGTTAGAGATACATTGGTCACAGGACGATGACAACATTACATCTGATGATAAAACTCCCACTAAGGAGATAAAAACTAGCCTGTCCATAACAAAGATATAACTGTGTGTACATAGCTTGAGAGTGTATGTAAATATCCAGAACAGGGCCACACTTCATCATACAGTTACATGATACAGTGTTATGGTGGGCAACAATACACAGATAAAATGTAATCCTATGAAAGGTAACAGTTTTAAAATGTACTGGTCATTTCGAAACATTACAAAGAGAGATGAAATGACATGAAATATATTTTGTGGAAACAAGGTTATAATATAAGTACTGGGAATAAGTTTGTGGGTTGGGCAACTCTTGGAAAGAATGAATCAGTTAGTCAGAAGACCCAGAATCAACTCCAAGCATATTGAAGCAGAACCACACAGGGAAGAGGATGGGAAGGGGGAGGGGGACAAGGACTAGGGATGATGGCAGCTGGCCAGGTTTCCACACATGACAGAACACTAAGGCATTCTCAACAGAACGCAAAGGCATTCTAACAGACTTCTGGATGCATGCCTGGTTCCCATTGGCTCAGAGAGGCTCTGGGTTCTATTAGCTTGGTCTGGCAGACACATGTCATGCAGCCAGAGAGAGAGACAGGGAGTTGACCACATGAACCTGGAACGCTACAACAAGCCAAGTCAGTCAGCAGAGACTAAAACTAACATGAAGCAAAGTACAAAACATTTGGACTTCTTGACATAACTAAAATGTGAATGTGTTTCAGAATTAGAGGGAACATTTTAATTGTGGCAAGCTATTTTAAAAGCAGGCTAAGAGTTGAACTAAGAATGTGTTCACAGGAAGGTGAGGCTATAGATGTGAAATCATAGGCTGGTGATTGTAACAGTGGTTTTCAAATCTGTCCATTCCAAAGCTACATTTATGCTTAACGTTTATCCCAAACTGCAGCTAATTAGGAGTTGTTGCTATAGGTTGTTGCTATAGGGTGTTGCTATAGGTTGTTGCTATAGGTTGTTGCTATAGGGTGTTGCTATAGGTTGTTGCTATAGGTTGTTGCTATAGGTTGTTGCTATAGGTGTTGCTATAGGTTGTTGCTATAGGTTGTTGCTATAGGTTGGGTGTTGCTATAGGGTGTTGCTATAGGTTGTTGCTATAGGTTGTTGCTATAGGTTGTTGCTATAGGGTGTTGCTATAGGGTGTTGCTATAGGTTGTTGCTAAAGGGTGTTGGGTGTTGCTATAGGTTGTTGCTATAAGTTGTTGCTATAGGTTGTTGCTATAGGTTGTTGCTATAGGTTGTTGCTATAGGGTGTTGCTATAGGGTGTTGCTATAGGTTGTTGCTATAGGTTGTTGCTATGTTGTTGTTGCTATAGGTTGTTGCTATAGGTTGTTGCTATAGGTTGTTGCTATAGGGTGTTGCTATAGGTTGTTGCTATAAGTTCTTGCTATAGGGTGTTGCTATAGGTTGTTGCTATAGGTTGTTGCTATAGGGTGTTGGGTGTTGCTATAGGGTGTTGCTATAGGTTGTTGCTATAGGTTGTTGCTATAGGGTGTTGCTATAGGTTGTTGCTATAGGTTGTTGCTATAGGGTTGTTGCTATAGGTTGTTGCTATAGGTTGTTGCTATAGGTTGTTGCTATAGGGTGTTGCTATAGGGTGTTGCTATAGGTTGTTGCTATAGGTTGTTGCTATAGGGTGTTGCTATAGGGTGTCGCTATAGGTTGTCGCTATAGGTTGTCGCTATAGGTTGTCTATAGGTTGTTGCTATAGGGTGTCGCTATAGGTTGTCGCTATAGGTTGTCGCTATAGGTTGTCGCTATAGGTTGTCGCTATAGGTTGTCGCTATAGGTTGGGTGTCGCTATAGGTTGTCGCTAAAGGTTGTCGCTATAGGTTGTCGCTATAGGTTGTCGCTATAGGTTGTCGCTATAAGTTGTCGCTATAGGGTGTCGCTATAGGTTGTCGCTATAGGGTGTCGCTATAGGTTGTCGCTATAGGTTGTTGCTATAGGGTGTTGCTATAGGGTGTTGCTATAGGTTGTTGCTATAGCTTTGGCAGTTCAATGCTGGCAAAGGGTCAGAACAAGCTACACAAGATGAAATGCAATTTTTGATGGCACAAAGCAGAGTTGCCTGACAGCTTTGTAGCACTAAAATCATATTAAGTTCCATTGGCAATGGATGAAGGATGGTCCTAGTAAAACTAATCTTTCAGGAACGATCCCAGGGTGGTACTGGACTATCTTGGAGCTGATTCTTGAGAACTTATGACACTACTTTTCAAAGACAATTTGGCTACTTCGTTTCACCAGCTCTCTCCCCTGTGGAGCATTGTTGTCAAACTTACGTACCAACTGGGTTTGAACCTGGATCTCCTGCACATCACAAACCTGTCTGGTGTCCCAGGTCTAAATCAGTCCCTGATTAGAGGGCAATAATGAAAGAATGCAGTGGAACTGGCTTCCAGGTCCAGAGTTGAGTGTGAGGGTTATAGGCATTAGCGCAGGGCGAGCTAACATAATTCTTCAGGTTTCAGTTCCACCTACTTGGTGTGTCTGGTCTCAGTGATCTGAGAACATCTTAAGAATGGCTAAATAAATACAAGAATAAATATAATATTTTTTTAAACAGTTGAGGTACTTACTTGGTGTGTTTGTCGTACATGATGGGTAAGAATTCATCGACGGGCAGCATCTTGGAGAGGGGTTCAGCGTTGAGCAGCTTCTGGGCCCCCTGGAGAGAGATGGCATAGGACAGGGTCCAGTAGGAATAGTCTGCTACCACCAGGTTCCTCACGTTCTCCACCACCTCCTCATCACCTGGCTTCACCTGCTTACGGCCCAGGTAACTGGGGACAAAGGAGAGACAGGGTTAGTTAGTCAGAGGACAACACATTCTCCACCACCTCCTCCTCATCACCTGGCTTCACCTGCTTACGGCCCAGGTAACTGGGGACAAAGGAGAGACAGGGTTAGTTAGTCAGAGGACAACACATTCTCCACCACCTCCTCCTCATCACCTGGCTTCACCTGCTTACGGCCCAGGTAACTGGGGACAGAGGACAGACAGAGTCAGTCAGAGTACTGGACAGAGGACAGACAGAGACAGTCAGAGTACTGGACAGAGGAGAGAGACAGGGTTAGTCAGAGTACTGGACAGAGGAGAGAGAGAGACAGGGTTAGTCAGAGTACTGGACAGACGAGAGAGAGACAGGGTCAGTCAGAGTACTGGACAGACAGGGTCAGTACTCTGACTGACCCTGTCTCTCCTCTGTCCAGACTAACCCCACCCAGTACGACTTTACATGTTGTAGAATATCTGTGGAATAATGCTGTTGAAATAGGCTCTCCGACCCTACTCTACTCTCCCTCCTACTTCACCTTCTCCTCCTCCCCCATCCTCTTCCACCTACTCCTCCGTCTCCTTCTCTTCCTCCCCCCTCCTCCTCCCTCTCCTCCTCCTCCCTCTCCTCCCCCTCCGTCTCCTCCTCCCCCTCCTCCTCCCCCTCTCCTCCACCTTCTCCTCCTCCCCCCCTCCTCCATCTTCTTCTCCTCCTCCTCCCCCCCTCCTCCTCATTCTCCCCCCTCCTCCTCCTCCCTCCCTCCTCACCCAGATTAGTTTATCATACAAAATGAGTCCAGGGCAGCTAGGCCCTTTCCTCTTCATGGCAACACGGGTAGGCAGTAGTCATCTGGTCACCAGGGTGACCGTTTGTGACAGTGACTCACATGATGTCCCAGTCCAGTTCCACCATCTCCACCTCCTCCATCAGACGAAGTACGCGCCGCTTGAAGTTGGCCTGGAAACGCACGTCATCCTCGAAGATCAGCGCCTTGTCCATCTGCTGGTCTACCATCTGAGAGGGGTGGAACATGTAGTTTAAATTAGCTCTAATCACAGACCACAGAGGCATTTCGACTTTACTGAACGAGCCAATTAAGCTCCTACTGACATGGCCCTCCAGGTCCCATGTCCCAAGATGTGTGTGTGTGTGTGTGTGTGTGTGTGTGTGTGTGTGTGTGTGTGTGTGTGTGTGTGTGTGTGTGTGTGTGTGTGTGTGTGTGTGTGTGTGTGTGTCGTGTCTGTGTGTGTGTCTGTGTCTGTGCTCCTCACCTCCTTCCAGATGTAGTAATGACTCAGGAAGCATCCCACCTCTCCTTTTGTCAGGGTACGGCGAGAGAACGGGTCATAGTAACCAGGCAGTATGTCCACTCCCAGAATCTTTATATCACTGCTGTTCAGAGCTCTGCAGGACACACACAGACATCATAGTCTCCGACTCACTCTAAACCTCCCTCAGAGCCACAGCTATGCCAAGCTTTGTATCCTCACCTAGCCTGGATATCCAGACTGACTCAACTCTGTTTAGTGAAACGTAGCATAATTGAGTCAGGATTCGCAGGCTAATTCTCACCCTCCATCGATGGCGTCCACCACCTTGACATCTATCTCCAGCTCATTGAGAGAATACAGCATCCTGTCTCTACGGTCCTGACGACGACGCAGGTTGATCAGGTACACCTACAACACGGGACAGCCAGGGTCAGAGGTCAGGGGTCAACTCAGAGACACAGTGATCCATAGATTGTGTGTGTATATCAGAGGGTTTGGGTCAAAAGTAGAAGACAAATGTCTATCCTGTATGAACTAATAAAGTATATCTTATCTTATATTGAGTGTGAGAGATCATATTACCATTATAAACTGGGTGGTTCGAGCACTGAATGCTGATTGGCTGACAGCCGTGGTATATCAGACCGTATACCACACCCCGTCGGGCGTCATTTTACCCCTACCTACTGTACATGTACAAATTACCCCAACTAACCCGCACATTGACTCGGTACCGGTACCTGCTGTACATGTATAAATTACCCCAACTAATCTGTAACCCCGCACATTGACTCGGTACCGGTACCTGCTGTACATGTATAAATTACCCCAACTAATCTGTAACCCCGCACATTGACTCGGTACGGTACCTGCTGTACATTAATAAATTACCCCAACTAATCTGTAACCTGCTGTACACCTGCTGTACATGTATAAATTACCCCAACTAATCTATAACCCCGCACATTGACTCGGTACCGGTACCTGCTGTACATGTATAAATTACCCCAACTAATCTGTAACCCCGCACATTGACTCGGTACCGGTACCTGCTGTACATTAATAAATTACCCCAACTAATCTGTAACCCCGCACATTGACTCGGTACCGGTACCTGCTGTACATGTATAAATTACCCCAACTAATCTGTAACCCCGCACATTGACTCGGTACCGGTACCCGCTGTATATATCCGCATTATTGTTATTTTATTATGTAACTACTTATTACATTTTTTACTTTAGTTTATTTAGTAAATATTTTACTAACTCTATTTTTTTTAAACTGCATTATTGGTAAAGGGCTTGTAAGTAATCACTTCACGGTAAGGTCTATACTTCACGGTAAGGTCTATACTTCACGGTAAGGTCTATACTTCACGGTAAGGTCTATACTTCACGGTAAGGTCTATACTTCACGGTAAGGTCTATTCTTCACGGTAAGTTCTATACTTCACGGTAAGTTCTATACTTCACGGTAAGGTCTATACTTCACGGTAAGGTCTATTCTTCACGGTAAGGTCTATACTTCACGGTAAGTTCTATACTTCACGGTAAGGTCTATTCTTCACGGTAAGTTCTATACTACACGGTAAGTTCTATACTTCACGGTAAGGTCTATACTTCACGGTAAGGTCTATTCTTCACGGTAAGTTCTATACTTCACGGTAAGGTCTATACTTCACGGTAAGGTCTATACTTCACGGTAAGGTCTATTCTTCACGGTAAGGTCTATACTTCACGGTAAGTTCTATACTTCACGGTAAGGTCTATACTTCACGGTAAGGTCTATACTTCACAGTAAGGTCTATACTTCACGGTAAGGTCTATACCTGTTTTCGCGCGTGTGACAAATAAAATGTGATTTGATGTAAATAGTCTACAGCAGTGTTCCAAGCCACTGCTAATTATTTAATCTATTCAGGTATGTGATGAGGAGTTTGGGCTCCTGGCCTTTGTCTCACCTCATCGAACCCCATGAGGTCTCTCTGTTTGGGGAAGAGACTCACGTATTTGGAGGGGGCCATGGGGGGGCCATCGACTGGGGGAAGAACATAGAGATGTGGTATTGTTACCGTTATTACCTAGTTATTACACATCTATTACTGTTAGACACCGACTCTTAAATAACTTTAGAATGATGTAAAAAAACGACCAAATAAGGTTTCTTACTGGTGGCCTCCAGTATGAGATGACTAAAGCTGATGCTGTCGTCCTCTATGGTGTGGTGAGGCTTGGCTGGGACGTTCAGGTAACCATACCTCACCTTGTTACACAGGTACATCTGCACCTCTGGAAACACACAGCACAATAAACTATGTTATTAAACAGTCTCCATGGCCTCGACGTGGCCAGCAACATATGCATGTAATCATCTAGCCTTTTACACAAGGAACACATTGATTACACCCCAGCAGCAGGGATGTGGATGTTTGCGATTACACGTTATTAGACTAAGTGTGTGTGGGTGCACGTGCGTTCATGACTGACTGTGTGTGCATTATAATGTACATGCTGTACTGTAGACCCCAACCTGAGACGCGGCAGGAGAAGGCGAAGACGATGATGTCATCGAAGGGCCAGGAGTAGTCCAGGTGAGGAGGGTGGAAGGCCAGCTTCTTCATACCCGTCTTCCTCATGTCCAGCAGGAAGGTAGAGTGGACCATGGGCACCGGGTAGCAGCCCAGCCGGTGGCGCTGTCTGGTGGGGAAATACTCAGCTGTACGCCGGTAGTAACCCTGGGAACAGACACACAGGGTACTGGAAATTAGCATAAGTTGCAACGTATCTGACTGTTTGTACATTCAATGTGTCAATGTTTTAATTGCATCTGTCCCCATGTAAATGAATGATTGAAATGAAAACAATATGGTCTTTAATCGCATTTATACAAACCAACTTTCCATTTCATACAATCGTGCCTACCCACAACCCACTGTGCTGGCTCAGATCTTTACTGTCTTACTTGGGGAGTGATGCCGCACCAGTAGTTGGAGTAGGCTCCCTGAGAGTCCAGCATGGGGGCCACAACAGACTTGTTCTCTGCTATCAGAAGGTTCAGAGTCTCTGGGTTGGTCAGGATGTTGTCTGTGTCAGCGTACTGGAGGAAACAGAGATATAATAATATGATATATTATCATATTATATAATAACAATATAGTGGAGATCAAGGGCACAGACAGAGATGGTCAACAGATGACACGGTGTGTTTAGTGAGGGAGTTGAAACCAAAGCATACTGATCTTTTGGTAACAACCATAGGAGGGTCACACTCTGTATGTGGGTAATGAAAGAAAGCTATGATACTACTTGTAGGCCAGAGGACAGAGTAGATATGATGCTATTTGTAGGCCAGAGGACAGAGCAGATATGATGCTATTTGTAGGCCAGAGGACAGAGTAGATATGATTCTACTTGTAGGCCAGAGGACAGAGTAGATATGATGGTATTTGTAGGCCAGAGGACAGAGTAGATATGATGCTACTTGTAGGCCAGAGGACAGAGTAGATATGATGCTACTTGTAGGACAGAGGACAGAGTAGATATGATGCTACTTCTTGGCCAGAGGACAGAGTAGATATGATTCTACTTGTAAGCCAGAGTACAGAGTAGATATGAATCTACTTGTAACCCAGAGGACAGAGTAGATATGAAGCTACTTGTAACCCAGAGGACAGAGTAGATATGATTCTACTTGTAGGCCAGAGGACAGAGTAGATATGATCTACTTGTAAACCCAGAGGACAGAGTAGATATGATGCTATTTGTAAACCCAGAGGACAGAGTATATATGATGCTACTTGCAACCCAGAGGATAGAGTAGATATGATGCTACTTGTAGGCCAGAGGACAGAGTAGATATGATTCTACTTGTAAACCCAGCGGACAGAGTAGATATGATGCTACTTGTAGGCCAGAGGACAGAGTAGATATGATGCTACTTGTAACCCAGAGGACAGAGTAGATATGAAGCTACTTGTAACCCAGAGGACAGAGTAGATATGATTCTACTTGTAAACCCAGAGGACAGAGTAGATATGATGCTACTTGCAACCCAGAGGACAGAGTAGTTTTGATGCTACTTGTAGGCCAGAGGACAGAGTAGATATGATTCTACTTCTTGGCCAGAGGACAGAGTAGATATGATTCTACTTGTAAGCCAGAGTACAGAGTAGATATGATTCTACTTGTAAGCCAGAGTACAGAGTAGATATGATGCTACTTGTAACCCAGAGGACAGAGTAGATATGAAGCTACTTGTAACCCAGAGGACAGAGTAGATATGATGTTACTTGTAACCCAGAGGACAGAGTATATGATTCTACTTGTAGGCCAGAGGACAGAGTAGATATGATTCTACTTGTAAACCCAGAGGACATAGTAGATATGATGCTACTTGTAGGCCAGAGGACAGAGTAGATATGATGCTACTTGTAGGCCAGAGGACAGAGTAGACATGATTCTACTTGTAGGCCAGAGGACAGAGTAGACATGTGACTGTACCAGTATGTAGTCAGCCCAGCGTGTCTTGGCGAAGTTGAGAGCAGCCTGTTTAAGTTTCATCAGGTATTCATATCTGCCGTTGCTCCAGTATTTAGGCCCCATCTCTCCTGGGTAGGACCTGTGAGGGAGTCAGAATGAGAGACACACACACACACACACACACACACACCAACCGACGCACACACACATGCAGAGGCATGCTACAGTATCATTCCTGCATTGCTTTGAGGTACTTAGAGAGAGAAAATGAGAGGTGACCTCAGGTCAGGTAGTACTGTTGTCAGCAGGCTCTGTAAACACCAAACATTTATTTAAGGCTTTCTTTTCTATTCACACTGTGTTTTAAAGTTACATTGTGAGTTGAGGCTCAGCTGTCGGCTACTGCTACTACTGTCTGGATGTTCAGGTAAGCTAATACAGAGTTTATACAAATGAGCTGATAATCAAGGGTTTTTCAGAGCTAATCAACTGTGTCAACACACACACACACACACACGTACAAGCATGCATACTTCTAGAAGAAAACAAGATAATGCTGAACACAACTCAAACCTACGTAGGATGCTCCATAGGCCTCCATTCCACGTAGTGATAAAACTGTTGCATGACTGTCAGCCATTCTCTCAGAACAGCTGTAGTGTTGTCAGCATTGTGATCTGTCGCTGCCCTGTGGATATGGGGACATAGACACACTGTCTGACATGGGGACACACTGTCTGACATGGGGATATAGACACATTGTCTGACATGGGGACATAGACACACTGTCTGACATGGGGACACACTGTCTGACATGGGGACACACTGTCTGACATGGGGACACACTGTCTGACATGGGGACATAGACACACTGTCTGACATGGGGACACACTGACATGGGGACACACTGTCTGACATGGGGACACACTGTCTGGGGATATAGACACACTGTCTGACATGGGGACACACTGTCTGACATGGGGATATAGACACACTGTCTGACATGGGGACATAGACACACTGTCTGACATGGGGATATAGACACATTGTCTGACATGGGGACATACACACACTCTCTGACATGGGGACACACTGTCTGACATGGAGACACACTGTCTGACATGGGGACACACTGTCTGACATGGGGATATAGACACATTGTCTGACATGAGGACATAGACACACTGTCTGACATGGGGACACACTGTCTGACATGGGGACACACTGTCTGACATGGGGACACACTGTCTGACATGGGGACACACTGTCTGACATGGGGATATAGACACACTGTCTGACATGGAGACATAGACACACTGTCTGACATGGGGACATAGACACACTGTCTGACATGGGGACATAGACACACTGTCTGACATGGGGACATAGACACACTGTCTGACATGGGGATATAGACACAGTCTGACATGGGGACATAGACACACTGTCTGACATGGGGACATAGACACACTGTCTGACATGGGGATATAGACACACTGTCTGACATGGGGACATAGACACAGTCTGACATGGGGACATAGACACACTGTCTGACATGGGGACATAGACACACCTAACCCACTCCTTGGCCTCAGGACTTTTCACAGAATTTGTTTTAACCCTAAACTAGCATACCTGATTCAATTAGGCAACTAATCATCAAGCCTTTGACTAATTGAATCAGGTGTTTCCATTGCCAAGGGAGGTAGGGGTTCCGAGGCTGCTGCAGCACACCCTGAAAAATCTGAACATTTGTTTTGTTATAAAAACATGTGTGTATATATATATATGTATATATATATAGTACCAGTCAAAGGTTTAGACAAACCTCCTCATTCCAGGGGTTTTCTTCATTTTGTCTATTTTCTACATTGTAGAATAATAGTGAAGACATTGAATGAGTAGGTGTGTCCAAACGTTTGACTGGTACTGTTTATAAAATATAAAAAAGTCACAAAAGTAATTCACTGTGTCTTAACTAGTATTAGCGGACAGATAGAGACATTTGTAGCAGGAAAAAAACACTTTTTTCAGCATCTCTGCTTTGGCAAAAAGATAGATGTATAATTAAGAACAGTATCTTGCAGGATTCAATAGTTGATCTTGTAAGAGTTGTTGTCCTGTACCTTTTCTCTGTGACTGTCATTCTAATGGGATCCAGAAAGAACAACCCCCTGTCCTTTTCTCTGTGACTGTCATTCTAATGGGATCCAGAAATAACATTCCCCTGTCCTTTTCTCTGTGACTGTCATTCTAATGGGATCCAGAAATAACAATCCCTTGTCCATTTCTCTGTGACTGTCATTCTAATGATCCAGAAATAACATTCCCCTGTCCTTTTGTCTGTGACTGTCATTCTAATGATCCAGAAATAACATTCCCCTGTCCTTTTGTCTGTGGCTGTCATTCTAATGATCCAGAAAGTACATTTCCCTGTCCTTTTCTCTGTGACTGTCATTCTAATGATCCAGAAATAACATTCCCCTGTCCTTTTGTCTGTGGCTGTCATTCTAATGATCCAGAAAGTACATTTCCCTGTCCTTTTCTCTGTGACTGTCATTCTAATGATCCAGAAATAACATTCCCCTGTCCTTTTGTCTGTGGCTGTCATTCTAATGATCCAGAAAGTACATTTCCCTGTCCTTTTCTCTGTGACTGTCATTCTAATGGGATCCAGAAAGAACATTCCCCTGTCCTCAAACATTTAGGTTATCAGCAAAGACACAAAACATCCACATCAAATTAAATATTTTTCTTGATCAAATAACATTGAAAACAACCACTTTTTTGTGCAGTATTAATTGACCATCCTTACAAACCACTTAATGTAACTGTACATGACTGTATTGTACATAGGCTGGTCATCTAGGTTTGTACCTGTAGACTTTCTATCTGCATGATGAAAAACAATGACCAATACAGTATTGAGTACATTGAGACATCAAGTGGTTTGTGATGATGAGATGTGATGATGTGGCTCAGTTGGGAGAGCATGGAACTTGCAAAGCTAGGGTTGTGGGTTCAATTCCCACAGGGGCCCAGTACAGTATGAACTGTACTGGAAATGTACTGAATATTTCCCTGGATAAGAGTGTCTATGGAAAAAGGAATTAAAATACAATTTCAGCTTCAACATAGAAATAAATTGGATTTCCAAAGTACTTCCAGAAACTGGAAAACATATATCCAGCAAGGAAAGTCTGGTGTAAAGTACAGGCTAATGTGAAAATTGCATAATACAATGGCTTAAATGAATTTTACTTCATGAACTATGCATTGGAGAAAAAAAAGAAAGCATAATTAGAGTACCCAATAGAAGCTGAAGCATTTTATTTTGTTAGGAGATCAATGGTTCTAACGGGATTATGGGGATTGGCGACTGGGGACTGGGGACGAGAGGTATTCTTAATCTAATCCAAATGCGATTGATCGCCCACGAGTTTGATAAGAATGACATTTTAACAAATAGCGGCCAGGGAAAGAGCGCTGGCAGGACGTCTGCCACCTACCAAACAGAAATGCGTGCTTTGGGATAGTTCAGTCTCTCCAATGCTCCGAGGTAGTAAGGCAAGGAATGCGCCGCGTTCCGAGCAATGATCGCAATAACAACCGTTGGCGGCTGCATTTTCGATTCTTCTGGATATTTCTCCTCTGAAAAGTAACATTCTGATCTAGAAACGAAGGCCCCTAAAACTAAAACCCAAAGAAACATGGTGGATGTAGCAGTCCAAGCTACTGCATGTAGCTACAGCTCCCAGTCCGCGTCAGCAATAAGGAAAATGGTGTTTTCCTAAATTTTAAACCCCCCTCAAGATGAATCTCTTTCCTTGGCAGGATCGGTGGAAGGTTTTAAATTACAACTTCCGCACCAAAAGCCCTGTGAGAAAATTGTATTACCTGCATGATACAATGTAACTATTTGCTTATAGTAGGCTACTATTTCCGCACATTTTAACGGGCTTTTAAAGGAATTGATAACCTGCTGCTGGTGTGCGTTTAAACATTTTGAAAAAGTAGCTTTGATTTATGAGCGATTATTGTCATCCCAGTTACCGACGGCGACATTATTTTCTGGTCCTATGAGGACCGGTTGTCTTTTTGGCGTGCAGTCAGGACCAACCTTGATTTCAAATCCAATTACATATATTTTTGGTTAGAGACAATCTTCAGTTGGCTCCTCTTTCCTATATTAAGAGGCTTGAACATTTATTATTGTGATATAATGTTTAATTAATTGAGAATGTATGCGAAACTGAAATTTGGCCATAAAATCAATGAGTGAAAAATAAATATTTTGAACCTCTAAATAACGTATTTTTAACATCCGCAAAATACATATTTTCACCTTTCATTCAGCACATAAATGCACCCGATGTCAACGTTGCTTACTGGGATTCTAACAACCGTATTAAAGCTAGGCTCCGGCTACTCAACACACAATGTTTGAATATTCAATATCTAACAACCAAATAGTGGCCATAATATAAACAATACACACTTCTGATAGTCTATGAGGGAGAAATTAAGTTTACAAACTTAACACAATGTTAGTTTCCGTCAATATCAACCTATTGCCTGAAGAGGGAGGCATTGAGTTTACATTCCAAACACAGTTATTCAATGAACAGTTAGTTATTCAAGGGCAGGAAGAGAGACCAAGCAACACTGAAAGAGGGTATAATCAGGAAAGAAAACAGAGACAGAGAGTGAAAGAGAGACAGAAAGAGAGATTGGCATGACATAGGTCAGAGGAGAAGAAGAGAGTAGAAGAGAGAAGAAGAGAGTAGGAGAAGAAGAGAAGTATAAATATGACAGGAATCTAAACTGAATTCAGGGAGCTTTTGGAGGGCCTCAATTCAATCAATGAGCCAGCCACAGCAATGTCAAGGGGGACAATCCGTTTTTGCCTCGCTCTCTGGACAGGGGATCAAGACGGGAAAAGGGACATCTATTCATGACACCCTGTCACACCCCCTGACCCCCATGACCCTGCTGGCCAGTTTCCCAGCACCCTCTGCAGCTGCAGGTCTGGGAGAGTTCAATAACTTTTACAGGCTGGGTTAAAGGTGAGAGGTGAAGGGTCAGTGGCGTGGTGGGGTGGCAGGGTGTGCAGAGAGGGCCAACAGGTTCACAGCCGAGCTAGATGGAGGCTTTGGAGAGAGACTAAATGTTTATTCAGTGAATGGACACAGACAAACGTGCTCTCTCACACATACACACGTGACACATAGTGGGGGGTCTGACAGCCAGGGGCCCCACTGATACATACCCCACCCCCCCTCCCCCCCGGAAGCGGTCACTGTCTATCTATCTATCTACCACCACCAATCTCCTTCTCTCTCTTTTGTTCCCCAAGTCACAATCCCTCCGGGGGCCCCAGTCGTGACACTCTGAAAACCCTGCGGAACCTTTATTGCCGTGGCGATAATCAATAACCGCGTTCCCACACTGACGTCTCAGAGCCTGCTGGGTCAATAACTGTCGCTCACACTCCCTCGGTTGGCACTTACATTCTTACTCAGCAGCCTTTTAGCAGAGGCCAGAGTAGGTGTGTGTGTGTGTGTGTGTGTGTGTGTGTGTGTGTGTGTGTGTGTGTGTGTGTGTGTGTGTGTGTGTGTGTGTGTGTGTGTGTGTGTGTGTGTGTGTGTGTGTGTGTGTGTGTGTGTGTGTGTGTGTGTGTGTGAGAGAGAGCAGAGCGTAGAAATGCTCATTTGTCTAGCTCCCTCCCCATCCCAGCTCCATCTTTCCCCCACTCTGCTTGCTTGTTGTATTTGGAAGGCATATGGTTTTATTGGAGAACACAAACACCAGACAACTCCTAGTTTTTTTGTTTCTCTCTCTCTCTCCCTCTCTCTCACACACACATGCACACACAACAGCTTGCCCACTTCATGACCATAGAGATCAATCTTTACCTCTACAACAATGGAAGTCACTAAAGAGTTAATGGAGAAGATGCTTTACCACACCCAGGAGTCACATGCAACACACACACACACACACACCTCAGGACAACCTGGTCTCATAGACTAGACATAACATAGTAAACATAATTCTGTAAAAATCTAATTAGTATGATGTTATGTATGGTATGGTTACATGCTGTAAGACAGATGGTTAATTATGTCAAAAGCAAAAAGTAGGGTGGTTGGTCGGGGTGGATGCGTAGGCATATATCGCAAACATCTAGCAACCCAAAGGTTGCGAGTTTGAATCTCATTACAGACAACTTTAGCATCTTAGCTACATTGTGACTACTTGGCCTGTTAGCTAACACTAACCTTACACCTAAACTTAACCCTAACCTTAACCCTAACCCCTGACCCTAAACCCTAGCCAGGCTAACATTAGCCAGATAGCTAACGTTAGCCATCTAGCTAGAATTAGTTTTGCAAATATGTAATGTATTGTACATATAATAGGAATTGTAGTTTGTAACATATCATACAAATGGGTGAAGGACATTGACAAATGAATACATACCATATGAAATGTTACATATCATATTAAATGGGGTGTATAGGATTTACGTACAGAATTATCAAATATCATTTTATTTGTCACATGTGCCAAATACAACTGGTGTAGACCTTACAGTGAAATGTGTGCTTACAAGCCATTAACCAACAATGCAGTTTTATGAAAATACATTTTAAAAAGTAAGTAATAAATGTAACAAATAATTAAAGAACAGAAGCATAATAACAATAGCGAGGCTATATACAGGGGGGTACTGGTACAGAGTCAATGTGGAGGCTATATACAGGGGGTACCAGTACAGAGTCAATGTGGAGGCTATATACAGGGGGTACCGGTACAGAGTCAATGTGGAGGCTATATACAGGGGTACCGGTACAGAGTCAATGTGGAGGCTATATACAGGGGGTACCGGTACAGAGTCAATGTGGAGGCTATATACAGGGGGTACCGGTACAAAGTCAACGTGGAGGCTATATACAGGGGGTACCGGTACAGAGTCAACGTGGAGGCTATATACAGGGGGTACCGGTACAGAGTCAATGTGGAGGCTATATACAGGGGGTACCGGTACAGAGTCAATGTGGAGGCTATATAGAGGGGGTACCGGTACAGAGTCAATGTGGAGGCTATATAGAGGGGGTACCGGTACAGAGTCAATGTGGAGGCTATATAGAGGGGTACCGGAACAGAGTCAATGTTGGGGCTATATAGAGGGGGTACCGGAACAGAGTCAATGTTGGGGCTATATAGAGGGGGTACCGGAACAGAGTCAATGTGGAGGCTATATAGAGGGGGTACCGGTACAGAGTCAATGTGGAGGCTATATAGAGGGGGTACCGGTACAGAGTCAATGTGCGGGGGCACCGGTTAGTAAATAAGGTAACATGTACATGTAGGTAGAGTTATTGCAGTGACTATGCATAGATAATAACAGAGAGTAGCAGCAGTGTAGAAGAGGAAGGGGGGATGCAAATAGTCTGGGTAGCCATTTGATTAGATGTTCAGGAGTCTTATGGCTTGGGGGAAGAAACTGTTTAGAAGCCTCTTGGACCTAGACTTGGCTCTCCGGTACCGCTTGACGTGCGGTAGCAGAGACAACAGTCTATGACCAGGGTTGCTGGAGTCTTTGATCATTTTTAGGGCGTTCCTCTGACACCGCCTGGTATAGACGTCCTGGATGGCAGGAAGCTTGGCCCCGATGATGTACTGGGCGGTACGCATTACCCTCTGTAGTGCCTTGCAGTTGGAGACCGAGCAGTTGATGGTGATGCAAATTTCCTGTAGTCCACAATCATCTCCTTTGTCGTGATCACGTTGAGGGAGAGGATGTTGTCCTTGCACCACACGGTTAGGTTTCTGACCTCCTCTCTATAGGCTGTCTCGTCATTGTTGGTGATCAGGCCTACTATGACACTGTTGTGTCATCGGCAAACTTAATGATGGTGTTGGAGTCGTGCCTGGCTGTGCAGTTATGTGGGATCAGCGTGGCGGATGTGTTGTTACCTACCCTTACCACCTGAGGGTGACCCGTCAGGAATTCCAGGATCCAGTTGCATAGGAAGATGTTTAGTCCCAGGGTCCTTAGCTTAGTGATGAGCTTTGAGGACATTCTGGTGTTGAACCCTGAGCTGTAGTCAATGAATAGCGTTCTCACGTAGGTGTTCCTTTTGTCCAAGTGTGAAAGGGCAGTATGGAGTGCAATAGAGATTGCATCATCTGTGGAACTGTTGGGGCGGTATGCAAATTGGAGTGTGTCTAGGGTTTCTTGGATAATGGTGTTGATGTGAGTCACGGGTCGGTAGTCATTTAGGCAGATTACTTGAGTGTTCATGGGCACAGGGACTATGGTGGTCTGCTTGAAACATGTTGGTATTACAGACTCAGACATGGAGATGTTGAACATGTCAGTGAAGACACTTGTCAGTTTGTCAGATCATGCTCGGAGTACATGTCCCTCTGGCCCTGCGGCCTTGTGAATGTTGACCTGTTTAAAGGTCTTTCTCAAATCGGCTGCGGAGAGCGTGATCACACAGTCGTCTAGAACAGCTGATGCTCTCATGCATGTTTCAGTGTTACTTGCCTCGAAGCAAGCATATAAGTTATTTAGCTCGTCTGGTAGGCTCGTGTCACTCGGATGTGCTTCTATTTGTGATCTGTAATGGTTTGCAAGCCCTAACACATCCGACGAGCATCTGAGCCGGTGTAGTTCGATTCGATCTTAGTCCTGTATTGATGCTTTGCATGTTTGATGGTTCATCGGAGGGAGGGCATAGCGAGATTTCCTATAAGCTTCTGGGTTAGAGTCCCGCTCCTTGAAAGCGGCAGCTCTAACATTTAGCTCAGTGCGGATGTTGCCTGTAATCCATGGCATCCGGTTGGGGTATGTACGTACGGTCACTGTGGGGACGACATCTTCGATGCACTTATTGATGAAACCAGTGACGGATGTGGTGTACTCCTCAATGCCATTGGAAGAATCCCAGAACATGTTTCAGTCTGTGCTAGTAAAACAGTTCCCGACCATTTTAATACGAAATGCTCTGAGACCAGGTTGCTCAGGAGGGAGGAATCGGCAGTGGGAAGGAATGTTTGGGTGGCAGTATAGATAAATTGACTGGTGAGCAAAAGCTTGAAGGTTTTATCCCAAGTGGCCAATACTGCTGTTTGACTAAAGCACTTAAACAGAATTGCTTTAGTGAAAAATGACTCAAGCAAGCCCAGAGTCCGAGCCATGGCACTTCTTGGTCAGCTTGAGGATGTTTTTGCTCTGTAAGAATGATGTAAATCTATTGTAGATTTACTTATGTTTTACCTAGAAAGGAAGCTCCTGCACTGCGGTTGCAAAGTCACATATCTATTGAATGGCTTTGCATAGGCTACACAAGGAAAAGTAATAAAATGACTGTTTTATACAGATTCAGAATTGGATTTTATACTGCCAAGCAGCCCACGTGTGTATTGCAAGATGTAAGTAGTGGTACTTCAGACATTTGAGGATTTAACTAGTTTTGATTGGTCCTCCCAAGCACCTAAAAACACATTAACACCTGCACTAAACAAAGGCAGTTCCATTGTTCATTGCTTTTCTTCAGACTTCACTGGTCTAATCCCTCATGAGGAAGGTTGCTGTGTCCTTATAAACTTTACCGTTATTAAAGTTGAGATTTTATAAGGACACTGCAACCTTCCTCTTGAGTGGTTTGATTATCATACACAACACACAACCCACAACACACAAACCACAACACACAAACCACAACACACAACCCACAACACACAACCCACAACACACAACACACAACCCACAACACACAACCCACAACCCACTATCCACAACACACAACCCACAACACACGGCTGGTTATGAGAGTCACAGAAAGATAAAAGAGGTTTAATGAACTACTGTACAGCAGCCATAATACAAAAATAGAAACAACCACACATGTTTTAAACAATCAGTACAATTACAACAAAGACACCCAGAAACACCCTTCTGGATTTGGGTGAATTAGAATGTTGAAAAAGGAAGTCCGGGTTGGATTTAGGTGAGAGGTTAAGATGACTGTTCTGGTTGAGGGACAGAGAAGGGGAAGCCCTGTTTGATTACAGCTGGAGATGGTTATAATAGGAGGTGGTTATAATATGAGCTGGTTATAATATGAGGTGGTTATAGTGGGAGGTGGTTATAATATGAGGTGGTTATAATATGAGGAGGTGGTTATAATATGAGGAGGTTATAGTGGGAGGAGGTTATAATATGAGATGGTTATAGTGGGAGGTGGTTATAATATGAGGTGGTTATAGTGGGAGATGGTTATAATATGAGGTGGTTATAGTGGGAGGAGGTTATAATATGAGGTGGTTATAATATGAGCTGGTTATAATATGAGGTGGTTATAGTGGGAGGTGGTTATAATATGAGGTGGTTATAGTGGGAGATGGTTATAATATGAGGTGGTTATAGTGGGAGGAGGTTATAATATGAGGTGGTTATAATATGAGCTGGTTATAATATGAGGTGGTTATAGTGGGAGGTGGTTATAATATGAGGAGGTTATAGTGGGAGGTGGTTTTAATATGAGGAAGTTATAGTGGGAGGAGGTTATAATATGAGGAGGTGGTTATAGTGGGAGGTGGTTATAATATGAGGAGGTGGTTATAGTGGGAGGAGTTTATAATATGAGGAGGTTATAGTGGGAGGAGGTTATAATATGAGATGGTTATAGTGGGAGGAGGTTATAATATGAGGAGGTTATAGTGGGAGGAGATTATAATATGAGGAAGTTATAGTGGGAGGAGGTTATAATATGAGGAGGTGGTTATAGTGGGAGGTGGTTATAATAGGAGCTGGTTATAATATGAGGTGGTTATAGTGGGAGGTGGTTATAATATGAGGAGGTTATAGTGGGAGGAGGTTATAATATGAGATGGTTATAGTGGGAGGTGGTTATAATATGAGGTGGTTATAGTGGGAGGTGGTTATAATATGAGGAGGTTATAGTGGGAGGTGGTTTTAATATGAGGAAGTTATAGTGGGAGGAGGTTATAATATGAGGTGGTTATAGTGGGAGGTGGTTATAATATGAGGAGGTTATAGTGGGAGGAGGTTATAATATGAGGTGGTTATAGTGGGAGGTGGTTATAATATGAGGTGGTTATAGTGGGAGGTGGTTATAGTAGGAGGTGGTTATAGTGGGATGTGGTTATAGTAGGAGATGGTTATAGTGGCAGGTGGTTATAATAGGAGGTGGTTATAGAGGGAGGTGGTTATAATATGAGGTGCTTATAGTGGGAGGTGGTTATAATATGAGGTGGTTATAGTGGGAGGTGGTTATAATATGAGGTGGTTATAATATGAGGTGGATATAGTGGGAGGTGGTTATAATATGAGGAGATGGTTATAGTGGGAGGTGGTTATAATAGGAGGAGGTTATAGGGGGAGGTGGTTATAATATGAGGAGGTGGTTATAGTGGGAGGTGATTATAGTGGGAGGTGGCTATAATAGGAGGTGGTTATAGTGGGAGGTGGTTATAATAGGAGGTGGTTATAATATGAGGTGGTTATAATATGAGGAGGCTATAGTGGGAGGTGGTTATAGTGGGAGGTGGTTATAATAGGTGGTGGTCATAATATGAGGTGGTTATAGTGGGAGGTGGTATTATAATATGAGGAGATGGTTATAGTGGGAGGTGGTTATAATAGGAGGAGGTTATAGGGGGAGGTGGTTATAATATGAGGAGGTGGTTATAGTGGGAGGTGATTATAGTGGGAGGTGGCTATAATAGGAGGGGGTTATAGTGGAAGGTGGTTATAATAGGAGGTGGTTATAGTGGGAGGTGGTTATAATAGGAGGTGGTTATAATATGAGGTGGTTATAATATGAGGAGGTTATAGAGGGAGGTGGTTATAGTGGGAGGTGGTTATAATAGGAGGTGGTTATAGTAGGAGGTGGGTATAGTGGGATGTGGTTATAGTAGGAGATGGTTAGAGTGGGAGGTGGTTATAATAGGAGGTGGTTATAGAGGGAGATGGTTATGATAGGAGGTGGTTATAGTGGGAGGTGGTCATAGTAGGAGGTGGTTATAGTGGGAGGTGGTTATAATAGGAGATGATTATAATAGGAGGAGGTTAAAGTGGGAGGTGGTTATAGTGGGATGTGGTTATAATAGGAGGTGGTTACAGTGGGAGGTGGTTATAATAGGAGGTGGTTACAGTGGGAGGTGGTTATAGTGGGATGTGGTTATAATAGGAGGTGGTTATAGTGGGAGGTGGTTATAATAGGAGGTGGTTACAGTGGGAGGTGGTTATAGTGGGAGGTGGTTACAGTGGGATGTGGTTATAATAGGAGGTGGTTACAGTGGGAGGTGGTTATAATAGGAGATGGTTAGAGTGGGAGGTGGTTATAATAGGAGGTGGTTATAGAGGGAGATGGTTATAATAGGAGGTGGTTATAGTGGGAGGTGGTCATAGTAGGAGGTGGTTATAGTGGGAGGTGGTTATAATAGGAGGTGATTATAATAGGAGGTGGTTATAGTGGGATGTGGTTATAATAGGAGGTGGTTACAGTGGGAGTCGGTTATAGTGGGAGGTGGTTATATTTGGAGGTGGTTATAGTAGGAGGTGGTTATAGTGGGAGGTGGTTATAATATGAGGAGATGGTTTATAGTGGGAGGTGGTTATAATAGGAGGAGGTTATAGGGGGAGGTGGTTATAATATGAGGAGGTGGTTATAGTGGGAGGTGATTATAGTGGGAGGTGGCTATAATAGGAGGTGGTTATAGTGGGAGGTGGTTATAATAGGAGGTGGTTATAGTATGAGGAGGTTATAGAGGGAGGTGGTTATAGTGGGAGGTGGTTATAATAGGAGGTGGTTATAATATGAGGAGGCTATAGTGGGAGGTGGTTATAGTGGGAGGTGGTTATAATAGGTGGTGGTTATAATCTGAGGTAGTTATAGTAGGAGGTGGTTATAGTGGGAGGTGGTTATAATAGGAGGTGGTTATAGAGGGAGGTGGTTATAATAGGAGGTGGTTATAGTGGGAGGTGGTTATAGTAGGAGGTGGTTATAGTGGGAGGTGGTTATAATAGGAGGTGATTATAATAGGAGGTGGTTATAGTGAGATGTAGTTATAGTAGGAGGTGGTTATAGTGGGAGGTGGTTATAATAGGAGGTGGTTATAGTGGGATGTGGTTATAATAGGAGGTGGTTATAGTGGGATGTGGTTATAATAGGAGGTGGTTACAGTGGGAGGTGGTTATAGTGGGAGGTGGTTACAGTGGGAGGTGGTTATAGTGGGAGGTGGTTATAATAGGAGGTGGTTATAATAGGAGTTGGTTATAGTGGGAGGTGGTTATATTTGGAGGTGGTTATAGTAGGAGGTGGTTATAGTGGGAGGTTGTCACGCCCTGGTCAAAGTATTTTGTGTTTATCTTTATGTATTTGGTCAGGCCAGGGTGTGGCATGGGGTTTTTGTAATTGTGGTGTGTTTGTCTTGGGGTTTTGGTGGTGGTATTGGGATTGTAGCTTAGTGGGTTATCTAGCAAAGTCTATGGCTGTCTGGAATGGTTCTCAATCAGAGGCAGGTGCTTATCGTTGTCTCTGATTGGGAACCATATTTAGGCAGCCATATTCTTTGAGTTTGTCGTGGGTGATTGTCCTTGGTGTCCTATGTGTACTCTCGGTTAGTTTGCACTAGATAGGCTGTTTCGGATTCGATTACGTTTATTGTTTTGTGTAGTGTTCGTGTTTCTTTATTTGATTAAACATGAATCTCAATCGACACGCTGCAGTTTGGTCCGACTCTCCTTCATCACCACTAGAAAACCGTTACAGAATCACCCACCAACCAAGGACCAAGCGGCGTGGTAAACAGAGGCAGCAGCAACAGCAGCAGCAGGAGAAGCGACAGGTGCAGCAGGAGCAACAGCAGCAGCAGCAAAGGCAGCAGCAGGAGCAAAGGCAGCAGCAGGAGAAGCAACAGAGGCAGCAGCAGCATTGGGGGAGGCTGCACTCTTTGGATAAATGGACTTGGCAGGAGATCCTTGACGGACAAGGACCCTGGGCAGAGCCATGGATGGAATTGGAGCTGTCGGCGAAGCAGAGTGCTGAGTCTGAGAGTGTGGAGGATGTATTGGACAGAGTAGAAAGAAAGGTGTGGGCTTGGCATAACATGCACGGCATACCAGTGCCAGCACCACGCATCAGGCCTACAGTGCGTCCCACCTGTTCAGCGCTGCCGGAGCCTTTCTCCTCTACAGCGCTGCTGGAGTCTCCCGCCTGTTCAGCGCAGCCAGAGCCTTTCTCCTCTCCTGCGCGGCCGGAGTCTCCCGCCTGTTCAGCGCAGCCAGTCTACAAGGAGCTGCCAGTCTGTAAGGAGCTGCCAGTCTGTAAGGAGCTGTCAGTCTGCACGGAGCTGTCAGTCTGCACGGAGCTGCCAGTCTGCACGGAGCTGCCAGTCTGCACGGAGCTACCAGTCTGCAAGGAGCTGCCAGTCTGCACGGAGCCGCCAGAGCTGCCAGTCTGTAAGAAGCCGCCAGAGCTGTCAGCCTACAAGGAGCAGCCAGAGACGTCAGTCTGCATGAAGCAGCCAGAGAGGTCAGTCTGCATAGAGCAGCCAGTCTGCATGGAGCAGCCAGTCTGCAAGGAGCTGTCAGTCTGCAAGGAGCTGTCAGTCTGCAAGGAGCTGTCAGTCTGCACGGAGCTGCCAGTCTGCACGGAGCTGCCAGTCTGCACGGAGCTGCCAGTCTGCACGGAGCTACCAGTCTGCAAGGAGCTGCCAGTCTGTAAGGAGCTGCCAGTCTGCACGGAGCCGCCAGAGCTGCCAGTCTGTAAGAAGCCGCCAGAGCTGTCAGCCTACATGGAGCAGCCAGAGCTGTCAGCCTGCATGAAGCAGCCAGAGATGTCAGTCTGCATAGAGCAGCCAGTCTGCATGGAGCAGCCAGTCTGCAAGGAGCTGTCAGTCTGCAAGGAGCTGTCAGTCTGCAAGGAGCTGTCAGTCTGCACGGAGCTGTCAGTCTGCAAGGAGCTGTCAGTCTGCAAGGAGCTGCCAGGCTGCAAGGAGCAGCCAGTCAGCACGGAGCCGCCAGAGCTGTCAGTCTGTAAGAAGCCGCCAGAGCTGTCAGCCTATATGGAGCAGCTAGTGCCGCCAGTCTGCCCAGCGCCGCCAGTGCCCCCAGTCTGCCCAGCATCGCCAGTCTGCCCAGCATCGCCAGTCTGCCCAGCGTCGCCAGTCTGCCCAGCGTCGCCAGTCTGCCCAGCGTCGCCAGGCTGCCCAGCACTGCCTGTCTGCCTAGCGTCGCCAGTCTGCCCAGCGTCGCCAGTCTGCCCAGCGCCGCCAGGCCGCCCAGCGCCGCCAGGCTGCCCAGCGCCGCCAGATCTGCCAGTCAGCCAGACTCTTCCAGATCTGCCAGTCAGCCAGACTCTTCCAGATCTGCCAGTCAGCCAGACTCTTCCAGATCTGCCAGTCAACCAGACTCTTCCAGATCTGCCAGTCAACCAGACTCTTCCAGATCTGCCAGTCAACCAGACTCTTCCAGATCTGCCAGTCAACCAGACTCTTCCAGATCTGCCAGTCAGCCAGACTCTTCCAGATCTGCCAGTCAACCAGACTCTTCCAGATCTGCCAGTCAACCAGACTCTTCCAGATCTGCCAGTCAACCAGACTCTTCCAGATCTGCCAGTCAATCAGACTCTTCCAGATCCGCCAGTCAGCCGGGATCTGCCAGAACTGCCAGTCAACCAGGATCCGCCAGTCGACCAGGATCCGCCAGTCGGCCAGGATCCGCCAGTCGGCCAGGATCCGCCAGTCTGCCAGGATCTGCCAGTCTGCCAGGATCCGCCAGAACTGCCAGTTGGCCAGGATCTGCCAGTCGGCCAGGATCTGCCAGTCGGCCAGGATCTGCCAGTCGGCCAGGATCTGCCAGTTGGCCAGGATCCGCCAGTCTGCCAGGATCAGTTAGATCCGCCATTAAGCCAGGATCCGCCAGTCGGCCAGGATCCGCCAGTCTGCCAGGATCAGTTAGATCCGCCATTCAGCCAGGATCCGCCAGTCGGCCAGGATCTGCCAGTCGGCCAGGATCTGCCAGTCTGCCAGGATCCGCCAGTCAGCCAGGATCCACCAGTCAGCCAGGATCCGCCAGTCTGCCAGGATCCACCAGTCAGCCAGGATCCGCCAGAAGTGCCAGTCAGCCAGGATCTGCCGGAACCACCAGCCAGCCAGGATCTGGTAGATCCATCAACCTGCCTGAGCTTCCTCTCACTCCTGAGCTTCCTCTCACTCCTGAGCTTCCTCTCACTCCTGAGCTTCCTCTCACTCCTGAGCTTCCCCTCGGTCCCGAGCTACCTCAGTCCAGTGGGGCCCGTTGTTAGGTTTCCTAGGCCAAGGTTAGCGGCGAGGGTCGCCACTCAAGGGACACTAAGGAGGTGGACTAAGACAATTATGGAGTGGGGTCCAAGTCCAGCACCAGAGCCGCCACCGCGGACAGATGCCCACCCAGACCCTCCCCTACAGGTTTAGGTTGTGCGTTCGGGAGTCCGCACCTTAGGGGGGTTCTGTCACGCCCTGGTCAAAGTATTTTGTGTTTATCTTTATGTATTTGGTCAGGCCAGGGTGTGGCATGGGGTTTTTGTAATTGTGGTGTGTTTGTCTTGGGGTTTTGGTGGTGGTATTGGGATTGTAGCTTAGTGGGTTATCTAGCAAAGTCTATGGCTGTCTGGAATGGTTCTCAATCAGAGGCAGATGCTTATCGTTGTCTCTGATTGGGAACCATATTTAGGCAGCCATATTCTTTGAGTTTGTCGTGGGTGATTGTCCTTAGTGTCCTATGTGTACTCTCGGTTAGTTTGCACTAGATAGGCTGTTTCGGTTTCGATTACGTTTATTGTTTTGTGTAGTGTTCGTGTTTCTTTATTTGATTAAACATGAATCTCAATCGACACGCTGCAGTTTGGTCCGACTCTCCTTCATCACCACTAGAAAACCGTTACAGAGGTGGTTATAATAGGAGGTGGTTATAGTGGGAGGTGGTTATAGAGGGAGGTGGTTATAATAGGAGGTGGTTATAGTGGGAGGTGGTTATAGTAGGAGGTGGTTATAGTAGGAGGTGGTTATAGTGGGAGGTGGTTATAATAGGAGGTGTTTATAGTGGGATGTGGTTATAGTGGGATGTGGTTATAGTGGGAGGTGGTTATAATAGGAGGTGGTTATAGTGGGAGGTGGTTATAGTGGGAGATGGTTATAATAGGAGGTGGTTATAGTGGGAGGTGGTTATAGTGGGAGTTGGTTATAGTGGGATGTGGTTATAGAGGGAGATGGTTATAGTGGGATGTGGTTATAGAGGGAGGTGGTTATAGTGGGATGTGGTTATAGAGGGAGGTGGTTATAGTGGGAGGTGGTTATAATAGGAGATGGTTATAATATGAGGTGGTTATATTTGGAGATGGTTATATTTGGAGGTGGTTATATTTGGAGGTGGTTATAGTAGGGGGTGGTTATATTTGGATGTGGTTATAATAGGAGGTGGTTATAGTGGGAGGTGGTTATAGTGGGAGGTGGTCATAATAGGAGGTGGTTATAATAGGAGGTGGTTATAATAGGAGGTGGTTATATTTGGAGGTTGTTGTAATAGGAGCTGGTTTTATTGGGAGGTGGTTATAATAGGAGGTGGTTATAGAGGGAGGTGGTTATAATAGGAGGTGGTTATAGTGGGAGGTGGTTATATTTCGAGTCTGTTATAGTGGGAGGTGGTTATTATAGGAGGTGGTTATAATAGGAGGTGGTTATAATATGAGGTGGTTATAATAGGAGGTGGTTATAATATGAGGTGGTTATAATATGAGGTGGTTATAATAGGAGGTGGTTATAATATGAGGTGGTTATAATATGAGGTGGGTATAGTGGGAGGTGGTTATAATAGGAGGTGGTTATAATAGGAGGTGGTTATAATATGAGGTGGTTATAATATGAGGTGGGTATAGTGGGAGGTGGTTATAATAGGAGGTGGTTATCGAGGGAGGTGGTTATAATAGGAGGTGGTTATAATAGGAGGTGGTTATAATAGGAGGTGGTTATAATATGAGGTGGTTATAATATGAGGTTTTTATAATAGGAGAGGGTTATAATATGAGGTGGTTATAATATGAGTTGGTTATAGTGGGAGGTGGTTATAAAAGGAGGTGGTTATAATAGGAGGTGGTTATAGTGGGAGGTGGTTATATTGGGATGTGGTTATAAAGGGAGGTGGTTATAATAGGAGCTGGTTATAATAGGAGCTGGTTATAATAGGAGGTGGTTATTGTGGGAGGTGGTTATAGTGAGAGGTGGTTATAGTGGGAGGTGGTTATAGTGGGAGGTGGTTAAAATAGGAGGTGGTTATAATGGGAGGTGGTTATAATAGGAGATGGTTATAATAGGAGGTGGTTATAGTGGGAGGTGGTTATATTTGGAGTCTGTTATAGTGGGAGGTGGTTATTATAGGAGGTGGTTATAATAGGAGGTGGTTATAATATGAGGTGGTTATAATAGGAGGTGGTTATAATATGAGGTGGTTATAATATGAGGTGGTTATAATAGGAGGTGGTTATAATATGAGGTGGTTATAATATGAGGTGGGTATAGTGGGAGGTGTTTATAATAGGAGGTGGTTATCGAGGGAGGTGGTTATAATAGGAGGTGGTTATAATAGGAGGTGGTTATAATATGAGGTGGTTATAATATGAGGTGGTTATAATATGAGGTGGTTATAATATGAGGTTTTTATAATAGGAGAGGGTTATAATATGAGGTGGTTATAATATGAGTTGGTTATAGTGGGAGGTGGTTATAATAGGAGGTGGTTATAGTGGGAGGTGGTTATATTGGGATGTGGTTATAATGGGAGGTGGTTATAATAGGAGCTGGTTATAATAGGAGGTGGTTATAGTGGGAGGTGGTTATATTGGGATGTGGTTATAATGGGAGGTGGTTATAATAGGAGCTGGTTATAATAGGAGCTGGTTATAATAGGAGGTGGTTATAGTGGGAGGTGGTTATAGTGGGAGGTGGTTATAGTGGGAGGTGGTTAAAATAGGAGGTGGTTATAATGGGAGGTGGTTATAATAGGAGGTGGTTATAATAGGAACTGGTTATAATAGGAGGTGGTTATAGTATGATGTGGTTATAGAAGGAAGTGGTTATAAAATGATGTGGTTAAAGTGGGAGGTGGTTATAATATGAGGTGGTTATAGTGGGAGGTGGTTATAGTGGGAGGTGGTTATAATAGGAGGTGGTTACAGTGGGAGGTGGTTATAGTGGGAGGTGGTTACAGTGGGAGGTGGTTATAGTGGGAGGTGGTTATAGAGGGAGGTGGTTATAATATGAGGTGGTTATAATATGAGGTGGGTATAGTGGGAGGTGGTTATAGTGGGAGGTGGTTACAGTGGGAGGTGGTTATAGTGGGAGGTGGTTACAGTGGGAGGTGGTTATAGTGGGAGGTGGTTATAGTGGGAGGTGGTTATAGAGGGAGGTGGTTATAATATGAGGTGGTTATAATATGAGGTGGGTATAGTGGGAGGTGGTTATAATAGGAGGTGGTTATCGAGGGAGGTGGTTATAATAGGAGGTGGTTATAATATGAGGTGGTTATAATAGGAGGTGGTTATAATATGAGGTGGTTATAATATGAGGTGGTTATAATATGAGGTTTTTATAATAGGAGAGGGTTATAATATGAGGTGGTTATAATATGAGTTGGTTATAGTGGGAGGTGGTTATAAAAGGAGGTGGTTATAATAGGAGGTGGTTATAGTGGGAGGTGGTTATAGTGGGAGGTGGTTATAGTGGGAGGTGGTTAAAATAGGAGGTGGTTATAATGGGAGGTGGTTATAATAGGAGGTGGTTATAATAGGAACTGGTTATAATAGGAGGTGGTTATAGTGGGAGGTGGTTATAATAGGAGGTGGTTATAATATGATGTGGTTATAGAAGGAAGTGGTTATAAAATGATGTGGTTAAAGTGGGAGGTGGTTATAATAGGAGGTGGTTATAGAGGAAGGTGGTTATATTTGGATGTGGTTATAATGGGAGATGGTTATAGAGGGAGGTGGTTATAATAGGAACTGGTTATAGAGGGATGTTGTTATAGTGCGAGGTGGTTATAGAGGGAGGTGGTTAAAATCTTACAGAGACTACCTCATTCCTTCCTACAGGCTCTTTAACCAAATCCACTGCTGTTTCTGTCTGTCTCTATCCCTGTTGCCAGGCAACTATGCAGTCACCGTCAAAGAATTGCCAGAGACACTTAGGCAGTTGCATGGTTAGGGGGGGGACCAATAGGAATAAACGAAGGGTCCCAAAACATTCTTATAAGTCACAACTATCGGTGTCTTTCAGATCCTTTTACTAGTTACTACCAGCTCAGTAACTTAGCAGAGCAGTTTCAAACTGCTGTCTCCCCTATTTACACACCACTAGCTGCTCATTGCCCTAGCAGCAGGGTAGAGATGCCCTCATCTAAGGAGGCTTATTGGTGGATTCTTCTGATTCCTCTCCTCGATTGTTAACTTCCTTCTTCTCTAACTTCTCCAGGGACGGGTTCATTGACCACACCCTGTGGCTTCAGACTCCTCCCCCCCACTGCTCCTTTTAGCCAGTGAGTTAAACATTTATTTGTGAATGGAGACCGAATGGAGAAGAGCACAATGGCACTGAGGAAAGGATGCCCCCCCCCCCTCCACTGTTTCTGTGTAGAACCACCAACTAACATAAAAGCTAACTGCTTCTGCTGTGCTGTCCTGGCTGGCTGGCTGGCTTCAACAACTCACATTCTTGATCTGGCTCTAGTGCATTTTTAGGCAGGTTTCCCAGACATGGTCAATGGACACCCTCCTTACAGTGCTTTTTAGTCCAAGACTAGGCTTAATCTATGTCCAGGAAACTAGCCCCTAAAGCTATTTGTTTTTATTATCTAAAGGAAATTCACAACCATGAACTGGATTGCCCGTAGTCTACGTTTTAGTCTACTTTTTCGGCTGTTCCTGCACACAAAGAAAATTCTCGAGACAAGCCGAAGTTTGAAGCTGAAGTCTACATCCCTTAGTCGGTGATTGGTCAACAGTAGGGATTCGAGAATGAAGTGTTTGTTGTCATTCAATGAGAGACAAATCATTTTCATTCAATACTGCATCAAACATGCGCGACTCTGCAAAAACGTCCAAATGAATGACCGTTTTTTTGGGCTACGGCGTCTCAAAATAGACAAACAGTACTCTTGCCACTTTTTTTGTTTTGTTTTTCAAGCAAAGGTTTTTTTTAGGGAGTATGCGAGCACACTCGTTCGGTTCGTTTGGCTAGGCGCCAGTCGAACTGAGGCCTGCTGTGGCCTTAACAATGAGAGAGGGGAAATTAATCCTGGAAAAACTGATGTTTAAAACAGGATTACCTAGATAACACAGTTATTCTGTATTAAACCTCCTCATAGCAGACAGAAGCTGTCCTCCCACATATCGGCCTACTTTATTTAATCTTTTTGGGGATATTAAAAGTTAACCAGTACACCCACCAAATCATCCTCTCAGTAAAAAAAGAGAATTGTGGGAAATATCACATTTATTTACAAACTCGTCTCTAAAACAGGATCGATAGATGGTTATGATAAACAAAGCCTGAGGTAGCCTGGTCCCAGATCTGTTTGTGTTGTCTTGCTAACTGAAGACAGCACACAGATCTGGGATCAGGCGTGAGGAGGCTCCACTGCTAGCCTACCTCCTCTCAGGATTCCGTCTCTCTAGTCAGAACATGAAAAGGAAGTGGAGAGGGATTTGCTCTCCAAGATCCAAATGAGCAATGAATGGAGCAGTGGGAGTATGTGAGGAGAGAGAGAGAGAATGTGCGTGCGTGCGTGCGTGTGTGTGTGTGTGTGTGCATGTGAGGAGACCCAGCTGAGCTGATCAGGAGCGCTTAACTCCTCTCCTTGAGACAGATGAAATAGGAAAAGGTTTATAGTTTAACGCAGCAATCAGCAGTTTAAACAATAACAAAGGATTGTCCCGGTCCCTGTTACAGTAAAAAGCTGAGGGGTGGGGCTGGACAGGCGCGGCGCTACACCGGGGCTACGGGGGGCTATAGCCACGTCACAAGTCTGCGTAGCACAACTTAAGCCCCCTCAAGTATTTTAGTATCTTTTTATTTTTAAATAAAGAAATCTGCTAAATTTAATAAACAGCCATTCGGTTCCCAATCCGATCCCTGGCTGCGTGGTCGTGCCGCGCATGTGCCCTATGACGCGTGTGTGTGTTTGGGGGGGTGTGCTCGCGCACGTTAGGCTATGTTATGTGAGATAACTTCTAGCTAGCTAGTCGCCCATCTCGCCCCGTTGCGATGGATCGTTTTCTGATCAAGAGAAGAGCGCGGTAGGAAATGAAAATCCAGACCCAGACCTTGTCTCCGAGGAAAGAAGAAGACAAGAAGAAGAAGAAAGAAGAAGAAGAGGGAGATGAGAAAGATGAGTCAGAGAGAGAAACTCGTGAGCCACGACGTGAGGGAGCACCAGAGCAGTTCCAGAGCAGTTCCAGAGCAGTACCAGAGCAGCACCAGAGCAGCACCAGAGCAGTACCAGAGCAGTTCACCGCTGCTAGCTGCTCCACAGCCACCGTTAGCTGCACTGTCAGCACAGCCACCGCTCCCTCTGATTTTAGCCAGTCACCTGTTGAAGAACCAAGGCGCCGCCTTCTTCGGCGTTATCCAGCCACAAAGTTGAACAACAGGACCGCTACTTCAATCGTAGATGGTATGAGGATTACAAATGCCTGGAATATTCTATTACAAGGGACCGTGCTTTCTGCTTTCTCCACCATGGTGGAGAGAAGGCGGCATTTACCCACAATGGCTACCAGAACTGGAAGAAGGCCACAAGTTTGCTCAAGACACACAATGCTTATGTGGAGCAAAAAATATGCAATGGCTGCGTGGAATGAGTGGACTATTCAGAAAGAGTCTGGCTCAACAATATGGAATGACAGCGTGGAATGAGTGGACTATTCAGAAAGAGTCTGGCTCAACAATATGGAATGACAGCGTGGAATGAGTGGACTATTCAGAAAGAGTCTGGCTCAACAATATGCAATGACAGCGTGGAATGAGTGGACTATTCAGAAAGAGTCTGGCTCAACAATATGCAATGACAGCGTGGAATGAGTGGACTATTCAGAAAGAGTCTGGCTCAACAATATGGAATGACAGCGTGGAATGAGTGGACTATTCAGAAAGAGTCTGGCTCAACAATATGGAATGACAGCGTGGAATGAGTGGACTATTCAGAAAGAGTCTGGCTCAACAATATGCAATGACAGCGTGGAATGAGTGGACTATTCAGAAAGAGTCTGGCTCAACAATATGCAATGACAGCGTGGAATGAGTGGACTATTCAGAAAGAGTCTGGCTCAACAATATGCAATGACAGCGTGGAATGAGTGGACTATTCAGAAAGAGTCTGGCTCAACAATATGCAATGACAGCGTGGAATGAGTGGACTATTCAGAAAGAGTCTGGCTCAACAATATGCAATGGCAGCGTGGAATGAGTAGACTATTCAGAAAGAGTCTGGCTCAACAATATGCAATGACAGCGTGGAATGAGTGGACTATTCAGAAAGAGTCTGGCTCAACAATATGCAATGACAGCGTGGAATGAGTGGACTATTCAGAAAGAGTCTGGCTCAACAATATGCAATGACAGCGTGGAATGAGTGGACTATTCAGAAAGAGTCTGGCTCAACAATATGCAATGACAGCGTGGAATGAGTGGACTATTCAGAAAGAGTCTGGCTCAACAATATGCAATGACAGCGTGGAATGAGTGGACTATTCAGAAAGAGTCTGGCTCAACAATATGCAATGACAGCGTGGAATGAGTGGACTATTCAGAAAGAGTCTGGCTCAACAATATGCAATGACAGCGTGGAATGAGTGGACTATTCAGAAACAGTCTGGCTCAACAATATGCAATGACAGCGTGGAATGAGTGGACTATTCAGAAAGAGTCTGGCTCAACAATATGCAATGACAGCGTGGAATGAGTGGACTATTCAGAAAGAGTCTGGCTCAACAATATGCAATGACAGCGTGGAATGAGTGGACTATTCAGAAAGAGTCTGGCTCAACAATATGCAATGACAGCGTGGAATGAGTGGACTATTCAGAAAGAGTCTGGCTCAACAATATGCAATGGCTGCGTGGAATTACTTCCGGCGCCGACAGAGATGGCCGCCTCGCTTCGCGTTCCTAGGAAACTATGCAGTTTTTTGTTTTTTTACGTGTTATTTCTTACACTAGTACCCCAGGTCATCTTAGGTTTCTTTACATACAGCCGAGAAGAACTACTGAATATAAGATCAGCGTCAACTCACCATCAGTACGACCAAGAATATGTTTTTCGCGATGCGGATCCTGTGTTCTGCCTTACAACCAGTGTAACGGAGTGGATCACATGCAGCGACCAAAAAAAAAAAAAAAAAACGACTCAGGAAAAGAGGGAAACGAAGCGGTCTTCTGGTCAGACTCCGGAGACGGGCACATCGTGCACCACTCCCTAGCATTCTTCTTGCCAATGTCCAGTCTCTTGACAACAAGGTTGATGAAATCCGAGCAAGGGTAGCATTCCAGAGGGACATCAGAGACTGTAACGTTCTCTGCTTCACGGAAACATGGCTAACTGGAGAGACGCAATCCGAAGCGGTGCAGCCAGCGGGTTTCTCCACGCATCGCGCCGACAGAAACAAACATCTTTCTGGTAAGAAGACGGGCGGGGGCGTATGCCTTATGGCCAACGTGACATGGTGTGATGAAAGAAACATACAGGAACTCAAATCCTTCTGTTCACCTGATTTAGAATTCCTCACAATCAAATGTAGACCGCATTATCTACCAAGAGAATTCTCTTCGATTATAATCACAGCCGTATATATCCCCCAAGCAGACACATCGATGGCTCTGAACGAACTTTATCTAACTCTCTGCAAACTGGAAACGATTTATCCGGAGGCTGCATTCATTGTGGCTGGGGATTTTAACAAGGCTAATCTGAAAACAAGACTCCCTAAATTTTATCAGCATATCGATTGCGCAACCAGGGGTGGAAAGACCCTGGATCATTGTTACTCTAACTTCCGCGACGCATATAAGGCCCTGCCCCCCCCCCCTTTCGGAAAAGCTGACCACGACTCCATTTTGTTGATCCCTGCCTACAGTCAGAAACTAAAACAAGAGGCTCCCACGCTGAGGTCTGTCCAACGCTGGTCCGACCAAGCTGACTCCACACTCCAAGACTGCTTCCATCACGTGGACTGGGAGATGTTTCGTATTGCGTCAGACAACAACATTGACGAATATGCTGATTCGGTGTGCGAGTTCATTAGAACGTGCGTTGAAGATGTCGTTCCCATAGCAACGATTAAAACATTCCCTAACCAGAAACCGTGGATTGATGGCAGCATTCGTGTGAAACTGAAGGCACGAACCACTGCTTTTAATCAGGGCAAGGTGTCTGGTAACATGACTGAATACAAACAGTGCAGCTATTCCCTCCGCAAGGCTATCAAACAAGCTAAGCGCCAGTACAGAGACAAAGTAGAATCTCAATTCAACGGCTCAGACACAAGAGGTATGTGGCAGGGTCTACAGTCAATCACGGACTACAGGAAGAAACCCAGCCCAGTCACGGACCAGGATGTCTTGCTCCCAGGCAGACTAAATAACTTTTTGCCCGCTTTGAGGACAATACAGTGCCACTGACACGGCCTGCAACGGAAACATGCGGTCTCTCCTTCACTGCAGCCGAAGTGAGTAAGACATTTAAACGTGTTAACCCTCGCAAGGCTGCAGGCCCAGACGGCATCCCCAGCCGGGCCCTCAGAGCATGCGCAGACCAGCTGGCCGGTGTGTTTACGGACATATTCAATCAATCCCTATACCAGTCTGCTGTTCCCACATGCTTCAAGAGGGCCACCATTGTTCCTGTTCCCAAGAAAGCTAAGGTAACTGAGCTAAACGACTACCGCCCCGTAGCACTCACATCCGTCATCATGAAGTGCTTTGAGAGACTAGTCAAGGACCATATCACCTCCACCCTACCTGACACCCTTGACCCACTCCAATTTGCTTACCGCCCAAATAGGTCCACAGACGATGCAATCTCAACCACACTGCACACTGCCCTAACCCATCTGGACAAGAGGAATACCTATGTGAGAATGCTGTTCATCGACTACAGCTCGGCATTCAACACCATAGTACCCTCCAAGCTCGTCATCAAGCTCGAGACCCTGGGTCTCGACCCCGCCCTGTGCAACTGGGTACTGGACTTCCTGACGGGCCGCCCCCAGGTGGTGAGGGTAGGCAACAACATCTCCTCCCCGCTGATCCTCAACACTGGGGCCCCACAAGGGTGCGTTCTGAGCCCTCTCCTGTACTCCCTGTTCACCCACGACTGCGTGGCCATGCACGCCTCCAACTCAATCATCAAGTTTGCGGACGACACAACAGTGGTAGGCTTGATTACCAACAACGACGAGACGGCCTACAGGGAGGAGGTGAGGGCCCTCGGAGTGTGGTGTCAGGAAAATAACCTCACACTCAACGTCAACAAAACTAAGGAGATGATTGTGGACTTCAGGAAACAGCAGAGGGAACACCCCTATCCACATCGATGGAACAGTAGTGGAGAGGGTAGCAAGTTTTAAGTTCCTCGGCATACACATCACAGACAAACTGAATTGGTCCACTCACACAGACAGCATCGTGAGGAAGGCGCAGCAGCGCCTCTTCAACCTCAGGAGGCTGAAGAAATTCGGCTTGTCACCAAAAGCACTCACAAACTTCTACAGATGCACAATCGAGAGCATCCTGGCGGGCTGTATCACCGCCTGGTATGGCAACTGCACCGCCCTCAACCGTAAGGCTCTCCAGAGGGTAGTGAGGTCTGCACAACGCATCACCGGGGGCAAACTACCTGCCCTCCAGGACACCTACACCACCCGATGCTACAGGAAGGCCATAAAGATCATCAAGGACATCAACCACCCGAGCCACTGCCTGTTCACCCCGCTGTCATCCAGAAGGCGAGGTCAGTACAGGTGCATCAAAGCTGGGACCGAGAGACTGAAAAACAGCTTCTATCTCAAGGCCATCAGACTGTTAAACAGCCACCACTAACATTGAGTGGCTACTGCCAACACACTGTCAATGACACTGACTCTACTCCAGCCACTTTAATCATGGGAATTGATGGGAAATGATGTAAATATATCACTAGCCACTTTAAACAATGCTACCTTATATAATGTTACTTACCCTACATTGTTCATCTCATATGCATACGTTGATACTGTACTCTATATCATCAACTGCATCCTTATGTAATACATGTATCACTAGCCACTTTAACTATGCCACTTGGTTTACATACTTATCTCATATGTATATACTGTACTCAATATCATCTACTGTATCTTGCCTATGCTGCTCTGTACCATCACTCATTCATATATCCTTATGTACATATTCTTTATCCCCTTACACTGTGTATAAGACAGTAGTTTTTTTTGGAATTGTTAGTTAGATTACTTGCTTTTTATTACTGCATTGTCGGAACTAGAAGCACAAGCATTTCGCTACACTCGCATTAACATCTGCTAACCATGTGTATGTGACAAATAAAATTTGATTTGATTTGATTTGATTTATTCAGAAAGAGTCTGGCTCAACAATATGCAATGGCTGCGTGGAATGAGTGGACTATTCAGAAAGAGTCTGGCTCAACAATATGCAATGCTCTAAGTGATGGACATTCAAAAATAGCCAGAGAGAACAGAGAGTATATGAGAGCAGTTGTGGAGTCATTGCGTTACTCTGAATACCAGGGACTTTCACAGAGAGGAGACATTGCGTTACACTGAATACCAGGGACTTTCACAGAGAGGAGTCATTGCGTTACTCTGAATACCAAGGACTTTCACAGAGAGGAGACATTGCGTTACTCTGAATACCAAGGACTTTCACAGAGAGGAGACATTGCGTTACTCTGAATACCAAGGACTTTCACAGAGAGGAGACATTGCGTTACTCTGAATACCAAGGACTTTCAGAGAGAGGAGACATAGAAAAAGACATGGCTGTCAACCAAGCACATTCATACTCCATCCGAAACATTATTACCAATGCACAGTTGTCTGATTATGCATATGGAATAAATACACTTGTAAATAGTCATGAAATCAACTATTTTTTTAGCATCCCCACGTATATGTCAAGCCCCCCTCCAGTTCACCTGGTCGTGCTGCTGCTCCAGTTTCAGCTGTTCTGCCTGCGGCTATAGAGCCCTGACCTGTTCACCGGACATGCTACCTGTCCCAGACCTGCTGTTTTCAACTCTTTAGAAACAGCAGGAGCGGTAGAGATACTCTTAATGATTGGCTATGAAAACCCAACTGACAATTGCTCCTGAGCTGTTGACCTGTTGCACCGTCTACAACCACTGTGATTATTATTATTTGACCCTGCTGGTCATTTATGAACATTTGAACATCTTGGCCATGTTCTGTTATAATCTCCACCCGGCACAGCCAGAAGAGGACTGGGCACCCCACATAGCCTGGTTCCTCTCTAGGTTTCTTACTAGGTTCCGGCCTTTATAGGGAGTTTTTCCTAGCCACCGTGCCACTACACCTGCATTGCTTGCAGTTTGGGGTTTTAGGCTGGGTTTCTGTACAGCACTTTGTGACATCAGCTGATGTAAGAAGGGCTTTATATATACATTTGATTGATTGATTGATTGGTTGATTATCACCCGGAGAGAAACAATCCTGGCACCGTGCATGGGGCTGGTAAAATGTAAACAGTCTCAAATTCATAGACAGAGCTACAGATTCAAGGACTGAACATCCATGACATACAAATTATAGTGTTAACCATGTTTTGAGGCTATATAGTGTTTGTTTACATTTACGTTGTTTACAAATATTGGAGTGAAACAAGCTCATATTTTGAGTTCTGATGGGGTACGACAGTTGAACTAAGCTCATGAGGCATTTATAAGTTATATTCTTCAAGAATCAATGGGTACATATCATTAATTTAGAAGTCTGGAAATGGATGTAGCAACTGCTGATTGCCTCTTTAAGAAGGAGGACCCCCCATGCCCACTGGTTTATCTGCTAGATGAGAGAGACTGCGAGGGAAGAACGACTGCCCCTTTTCATTGAAGCAACGGAAGTCAGGAAATCAGGACACCCCCCCCCCCATTATATTAAATGGAAAAATTGCAATATTCATGGTCAATCTTCGTATAAATAAAATGTATATATGTCCTTGAACCAATGATGTGAAAATCATATACAGAAGAAGTTAATAGGATAATTCATTAGCGAACGGCAGTACCCTAGTCGGCCTTCAAATTGAGTTAATCAATGAGAGGGGGCAGCACTGAGCTAGCCTGCAACGTCACTTCCTGGAGTAGCTCAAACTGTGCATGTTATTTTTACCCCTTCAGCCCTTAGTGCAAGCCACTTCCCACAGAGGAATCCCCGTTGAAACCAGATGCAGTTTGATTGCCATCTTAAGTGGAGGTCCAATTCACTAACGTTGCCCCCTCGGCCCTTGATTTAGCTTGAGGGCGCGAGTGAAGAACTATGATCACTTATGGTGTTGATATGACACACACTTCAATGCAAACTGTAGTCACGTGTCAAACTCCGGTGGCTCCAAAGTGTCAAATTTAATCAACACAGCTGCATTTTGGGGATGTCAGACAAAATTATGAAGCTAGTCTGCTTAAAAAATATATATAGACGACATTGTATTTAGTGTTGGCAAATTGGCTTAGTCTCGTGGTGAGGACCCTTTAAAATGGAGCTAGCTTCATAAACATATTTTTAAGAATTCTGAAATGTATTGGAATAAATGACCAAAATATAAAACTAGCTAGCCAACTATGGGTAACTGTAGCTAGCTAATCTGACTGGAGTGCTAGCTAACTATGTTAGCTTGCTAGGTACATTCATAGCTTTAGGTTGTTTGTTTTTAATTTCCACGAAGGCCGTTGCCTCTCCAATCATCACCCTACCCCGCTTGGGCAACGGACATTTAAGGTACACTCGGATGTGACAATGTAAAACCTCATTCAAGGGCTGAGGGTTTAGGACCATGGGCTGTCTACTTTCTCCATTTTGTTTACAGTCATTGGAGGCTACGTGCTGGCTCGGGATCCTTCACTAGCAGGTTAGAGCGTACAAGCTGCACACACAACAAGGCCACGTTCAGCAAGACACAAGGTTTTGAAACATGGCAGATAGAAACACAATGAAAAGTGCCAACGTGGCCTCCCGGGTGGTGCAGTGGTCTAGGGCACTGCATCATAGTGCTAGCTGTACCACCAGAGCCTCTGGGTTCGCGCATAGGCTCTGTCGCAGCCGGCCGCGACCGGGAGGTCTGTGGGGCGACGCACAATTGGCCTAGCGTCGTCCGGGTTAGGGAGGATTTGGCCGGTAGGGATATCCTTGTCTCATCGCGCACTAGCGACTCCTGTGGCGGGGCGGGTGCGGTGCACGCTAACCAGGTCGCCAGGTGCATGGTGTTTCCTCTGACACATTGGTGCAGCTGGCTTCCGGGTTGGAGTCGTCTCTCCTGAGCCTGTACAGGAGTTGTAGCGATGAGACAGGATACTTTGAAATTGGGGAGAAAAAAAATTCAGACGTTATTCCTTATTCTACATGTCAGAAAGACATGTTTGTTTTACAAAGCATATTTATATCTGAGCCTTCCAAAACGTTCCATCTACTGAACGTGTCCCTGGCTAATGTGGCGATTGTATTATAGTTGTCACATGCACCATCTGAGTAGGGTGAAGGGAGGACAGATGGTAGGCCTTCCTTTCAGGGTTAACTGTGAGTTTTGTACGGTGAAGGGAGGACAGAGGGTAGGCCTTCCTTTCAGGGTTAACTGTGAGTTGTGTACGGTGAAGGGAGTACGGTGAATTTATTTAAAATAAGCTTTGAAATAATATCAACTCATAAAATAAGAGTTAAACTAAATATATAAGCCTTACCCATTCACAATGCAATCAGAATGTGATAATTAGTGATCTACTATTAACTACAAATGTGCATTTCCTTAAGAAAATATGTTCTTGCTAGCTTGTTTTAAAGTATTTAAGGTTATTGGTTGATAGGATAGCCTGAACATAATTGGCCAACGAAACAACCTGGTCTCAGAGCATTCCGTATTGCTCTGTACGTACAGTACCAGTCAAAAGTTTGGGCACACCTACTCATGCCACGGTTTTTCTTTATTTTTACTATTTTCTCAACTGTAGAATAATAGTGTTGTACAAACATCTTAAGGATGATCAATGGAAACAGGATGCACCTCAGCTCAATGTCAAGTCTCATAGCAGAGGGTCTGAATACTTAAGTTTTTTTTTTTAAAGTAACACATTTGCAAACATTTCTAAAAACCTGTTTTCTCTTTTGTCATTATGGGGTATTGTGTGCAGATTGATGAGGATTTTAGAATAAGGCTGTAACGTAACAAAATGTGGAAAAAGTGAAGTGGTCGGAATACTTTCTGAATGCACTGTATGTGGACAACCCTTCAAACTAGTGGATTCGGCTATTTCAGCCACTCCCATTGCTGACATGTGTATAAAATCGAGCATGTAACCATGCAATCTCCATAGACAAACATTGGCTGTAGAATGGCCTGTACTGAAGTGCTCAGTGACTTTCAACGTGGCACCGTCATAGGATGGTACCTTTCCAACAAGTCAGTTCATCAAATTTTTGACCTGCAAGAGCTGCCCCGATCAACTGTAAGTGCTGTTGTGAAGTGGAGACTTCGAGGAGCAACAACAGCTCAGCTGTGAAGCTCACAGAATGGGACTTCCGTGTGCTGAAACACATAGCGTGTAAAAATGCTCTGTCCTCTGTTGCAACACTCACTACCGAGTTCCAAACTGCCTCTGGAAGCAGCGTCTTCACAAAAACTGTTAGTCTGGAACTTAATGAAATGGGTTTCCTTGGCCGAGCAGCAGCACACAAGCCTAAGATCACCATGCGCAATGTGAAGCTCGCCACCATTGGACACTGGAGCAGCGGAAACGAGTTCTCTGGAGTGGTGTATCACTCTTCACCCTCTGGCAGTCCGATGGACGAATCTGGGTTTGGCGGATGCCAGGAGAACACAACCTGCCTGAATGCATAGTGCCAACTGTAAAGTTTGGTGGAAGAGGAATAATGGTCTGGGGCTGTTTTTCATGGTTTGGCCTAGGCCCCTTAGATCCAGTGAAGGGAAATCTTTACGCTACAGCATACAATGACATTCTAGACAACTCTGTGCTTCCAACTTTGTGGCAACAGTTTGGAAAGGCCCTTTCCTGTTTCACCATGACAATGCCCCTGTGCACAAAGCGAGGTCCATACAGAAATGGTTTGTTGAGATCGGTGTGGAAGAACTTGACTGGCCTGTACAGAGCCCTGACCTCAACCCCATCGAATACCTTTGGGACGAATTGGAACGCTGACTGCAAGCCAGGCCTAATCGCCCAACATCAGTGCCTGACCTCACTTATGGTCTTGTGGCTGAATGGAAGCAAGTCCCCACAGCAATGTTCCAAAATCCAGTGGAAAGTCTTCCCAGAAGAGTGGCGGCTGTTATAGCAGCAAAAGGGGGGACCAAGTCTATATTAATGCCCCTGATTTTGGAATGAGTTGTTAGATGAGCAGGTGTTCACATACTTTTGGTCATGTAGTATATGATACACATTTTGGAGTTACATTTAGTAAATTACAGCTAGTCTATGAGACCAGGCTGGAGCAGGACAATTCTGAATAGCTACTGTACCACTGTATTCCTATGGTTCTCATTCAAACCTATGTTAATTTATGCATATTTGAAATGGCTATAGTTGAAAAAATATAGATAAACTGAAATATTGATTGATTGATTGATTGATTGATTGGTTGATTGATTGATTGATAGTATAAGATAGCCTGAACATGTGAAAGTTGGTTTGGTGTCTTTAGCTTGAAAAGTTCAAGAGTTTTCAAAATGTTAAAGTTTATTAATAGCTGAAATGGTTTAAAAGCAGTATCATTTGAAAGGTCCAACAGTGTGTTCTTATGGTTGGCTTTGAATCCATGATTCCATGCTAATTTATGCACATTTTAAATAGTTTGTAAAGATGTTACAGAATTTGACGTTAAAGTAGCCTGAACTTAGCCTAATTGGCCAAGTAGTAGGACCCTTTTGAATACCTACCTCTAATTCCTATATGTGTCTCATTCAAACACATGTTAATTTATGCACATGTTAAATGGTTATAGTTCAAAAAGTATTTATAGTATCAAAAAGACTTTGAAAAGCAATATATATTGTGTCAGTCTGAACATCTCAACATTGGTTTGGTGTTGATAGCTTAAACGGTAGTAAATGCTGTGGCCGGGCAAAATACTTCCATTCAAGCCTATGGAGCTTTTATGCACATGTTAAATGGTTATAGTTCAAAAAGTCTAAATAGTATTAAAATCTCAAGCAATATAAATCGGGGCCATCTGTACATTTGAAAGTTGGTTTCGTGTTTATACCTTAAATCGTTTAAATGCTAGAGTGAGCTGAATAATCTGGGGTGTAATTACCTTCATTATGGGGCGGCAGGTAGCCTGAATCCCCGAGCTGACAAGGTGAAAATCTGTCCTTCTGCCCCTGGACAAGGCAGTTAACCCACTGTTCCTAGGCTATCATTGTAAATAAGAATTTGTTCTTAACTAGTTAAATAAAGATAAAATCAAGCACAATAATTAGTTTGTACATGTTATTGCAATTGTTCAACCAACATCCCTTCTGACTTGTCCACAATAACCATAATATTCATCAGACATTTGAAAGCCAATAATTGTACTAATTTATGTCCTTTCATACATTTGCATGCAATTCTTCATATTGGCCTTATACACTATACAAATGCCACAAAATGCTTTCAATGGACTGCTTTATGTCTAAGTGCCTGGTTACTGCGTTGCACTGGTGTTCTCACACAAAAAAAGATTACCACAGAGCAAACAAGCGTCATACAGTGTTTTCAGAGCGTTTTGGCACTGAATAAACAGTGTACGAATTGTAATCACTTTTGGGGAGAAAATAGGGCTGTTGTGTCTTTAAGAGCTTACTTGTCCCCTCGCTCGCAGCTGCTGGCTTGTGTGTGTGTGCCCATAGAGGACAGTGGAGATTCATTAGTTCTACAGCACAATGGACATTTATCATCCACCCTGTGGTGATGCTATTCAAATTCAGTACCAAGCGAAGAGCATCCCCACTCCCTCTCGCCGTCCGTCGCGGTGACACCGTATTGTTACGCCAGCCCAAGAAAAGAGCAAGGAGCTGGAGCCAAGAAAATAGCCAGGAGCTGGAGCGAGGCTATGGCCAGTGCCATTCCATAAGAACCGACTGTCCCAGCAAGTCATTTGCTGCGGAGGTACTGCAAGCTGAAGCGTGAGATCATTTCAAACCGCAACCTGCTCTGAGCATCTTTCTTCCTCTGCACGCGTTCCGGTCTTGTCGAGAGTTATTGAAACAAGGATACAGGCAGCGCATGTCGTGAGAACAGAGAAGAGACCGCACAGGACTGCGCGGTTTTCTTGATTCCATCACCGCTTATCTCTAGCGCCAGACAGAACACTAGGCTACAACTCCAAATCATCGTTTTTAAAAAATTGTTTTAATGAAAACGTTTTATAGCGTTACGATTGGAATCGGTTTGTTTGCGGCACTTGTGTTTTTGAGATGACCATGAAGATTCTGCTTATTTTCTGACGCGGTGTGGAGACTACGTGGTTTTGCGCCCTTAACAGGTGCAGCAGGGATGGCCAAAACGTTTTCTTCTTGTATCGACACAGCCTGAACACAGCCTGGACTTTAAAGAAGGGAGTCTTGTTTTATCTCACTGGTTCCTTTAAAACTATTTTATATTACTTATTATATGATTCATTGAGAAGAGGTGATATTTCGTATAAAATGCTGTGGCGTTTACTTTGCATCTTAATCACTTTCAGCTGTTTGAGGAAAGGAAAAGCAACCTGTAAGTATTTGAGGTTTGCTTTGAACTGTGGTAGACCGAAATACATATTAGTAGCGACAGCTCTAGTAGGCCTAACCGTGTAGGACACCACATAACACTGAATGGTGTAGCCTACTTTTCCTGGACGATATAAAGAATTGGTCATGTATCTAACAGCAAGTCATTCTATACTTTCAATACTAATATTGAATCGAAACGAGACACTTCTTCCGTTAGTATTAGTAGGCTATGCTGTGTTTATTCTTGGATATTTGGAAAAACACATTTATAACTTAAGTTAGGCTCATCTGTAGCTTCTTAACCGATGGTTGAAAACGAAAGGACCATGGAAAGTCCATGAGACCATACAACGCAGCACAAGGAATGAAAACATATCTACAAGTGCAACTTATTTTTCTCTATCTCGTTGTCTTTCGAAATGAAGGGTTGTTTTCTAATCAACAATGAATGTATACATTTAGCAAATAATTTGGAAATCGAAGCAGGTGCATCCTGTAGGCATATTAGCTTCTAATCAGTGCGTTTGTGTTGAATCTAATTAATGACTGGGTGTTTTTTTGTGGGGGGGTTTTTCCCGAGAATGCCATCCTAGAGTGTTAGCGACTGATTGTCCAAACGCAATTCTTGAGCAAAATCAAACAAAATCCCAAGAATTGTGCATGGACATCTGTTGCTGAAAACTCCAATTCATCATGGCTTTATCCAAACGAAAAATCAAGAAAAATCAAGAAATAAAATATGATAACTATTTTTTTAAATTCCCAATGCAGGTAAGAATAATCATATTTTTTTCAACAGATTAAAATGGGGTTGATTCGTTAAAAACCCAGATTTGAGATGTTTTGGGCCAATACAGTGGTGTAAAATATTATGACAGCCTCGTGTACTGTATGTTTCTTGGTGTATGTTTGCGTAGGCCCGATGGATCCACCAATTGGTGTTACACTTAGTCGAAAATCTAATTAAATCGGTTTGTTTTAAATGGCAACTATCGATTGGAGTCATTGATATATCGAGTGTGTTTGGCCATTTGTAAAATGCAGTGACATGACTAGGCACACAGGCCTTCAGAGTGATTCGTGGCATCAGTAAAATTAGCCTATTCAAAGAAGGACAAACAATATCATTAAAATGAACAGTGATTTGAGAGGGTTTTACATCATTAATGACTACAATCATTAGGTCGTTCTAAGGGTTTACTGTAAAATGTTGTGGGGCTACTATGCCTATACTTTAAAGTGATGAGACATTTGAATATGGGCGTTATTTCTTCATTGGCTTAATCATTGTCTTTGAGTAGATCCTTATCCTTATAATAGTGTTGTAAAATGTTGTCTTTGATCATGGCGAACATCATTTATAATCAAAGTATCAGTCAATTGTTTGAGAAGTTATGTGCGTGATATACCAAACGGTCTAATGTGTTGTCGACCTACAGAGTAATTACCTCATTTGAAGAGGAAGCATCATGTTTTTATTGTACCCCTAATTCCCCTAAATTAGAATGGGGAAGGTGAGACATAATGTATATTTTATTTATTGTATTGTTTAAAAAAAAAATACATACATACACTATTTAAATCTTTCAGTTGGTTAGATCATAACAAGGCCAAAGGCTACCAAATCGGACGTGTAATCTACATAATAGTAGATTACACAACTGTGAGCGCATGGGGTTTGCAGTACACGAGGTGTCAAGAGTGTGGATGGATAGAGAACAGTGGAATGCCAGTATTAGGGACGGTTCGATAACGTTAGGGGGCAAAATACTTGGCCTGAATTTAGTGGCGTGACACCTGAATCACGTGACAGTCCTTGGCCTAGTTTGGTGGTAAGTTGTAGTTTCTAAATGAAACGTTTTCTTTAATCGTTAAAGAATCGTTTATATGTTTTAATCTATTATTATAACTATTGTTATTATTATTATCAACATCATGAAAAGTGATGAATATGTTTGAGAAAACTGTGGTAAATTAGCTGCCTCCATAAATTGCCCTTTCAAAACGCCTGTTCGATTGTGTATGTGTTGGGGTTTTAGGCTGGGTTTCTGTATAAGCACTTTGTGACATCTGCTGATGTAAAAAGGGCTTTATAAATACATTTGATTGATTTATTGATATATAAGGATCAAACATTTGTGCACACACAAATAAGATTAAACTATGTTTTTGTACATCAAATGTGTAGCTTCCAAAATATCTGTCAGACCTTGCAACATAGGACCATCTATGAATTGTCGTTATATTTTTCCAGTCCCATCCCTCAGCCTTGCCTGCGGTTTGGCTGAAATACTAATTTGTGTGTTGTGGATTTAAGGACAATTTGACATTTTTCTGAGCTATCTGTTTTTTATGTTATGTAAATCAGTAAGTCAGATTGTTTTACACTTTGGTAAAAACAAAATCAACACAATTACTCATTATAAAAACATATATGTATAATAACAGCAATTTCATACAATAAATAATAGCCTAATGTTTATAATTCTAACGTTAAAATAGCGTTATTAATACGCTATGAATACGTAATACGTTTATAGTAACCTACATTGCACAACCTTAGCCAAAGACGTGTGTAATGTGGTAGAATTGGAAGTCTTCAAACCGTCAATGTCAAGTTTTGTGAATCTGTTCGTCTGCAACAACAAAAAAATAGAGCTGTTTCCGTTACCTTATATGGGCTTTAGCCTACAACCTTGATTCTTCACATACTTTGCAACCCTCCTTTATAGACGCAGGGTGGGCAGCCTCTCCCCCACCCCCTTCCTCAGACCGAAGGTGCTTGAATGTAAATGAAGGCCCCAACATCCGCCTGCTATTGTACATGGTTGGTTTGGGGATGTTATTTGTCTGTCAACTAAAAACGTTGAAGGACGTATCAACTGAACAAATAAACGCTATGTTTAAAAATAAAGACAATGTAGCCAATAAAACGCAGGGACCAGATTTCTTGCAGTTTTTTTGGCATCATGAAAACGTATAGGTCTAAATGTCAAAACGAAAAACAGTGCATGATGTTAGAAAAACAACAATACAATTGATTTATATTTCTAAAGGTAACCCTATTCAACTTAAGGCAAAAGGCGTGAAAAGCTTGTTTATAGAATCATACAGTATTGTAAATATTAAAATCTAGGTTTAAAAAAATAAGTTTATCGTCTGTTTACATTTTGAATAATTCATCCACAGACTGAGGAAGCTCTGCCACAATCAACTGAATTCGATTTTTGTATTATTACATTAATAATGATTCAATAAGAAGAACCAATGCAATCTTCAAATGTATTTTATTATTTAATTTTGTTATTTTTGGGCCCTAGTCTATTTTCTACTAAATTCATGAGATTCCATGAAAAAGGTAGAATTAAAAGGTTTGGATTAAAAACGCAATTACAATTTACTGCTATCGTACTAATCACATGGATAAATACACGCAGTTAAAACGTGCTAAAACAAGCAGTTTATTTTGCTGGCTTTGAGTCAGTAAGAACTGTCTTTGATAATTATACACAGTGTCTTATTGAGCCAAACCGACTCATGCCCTCTCGACAGGTCACGCCGCGGGGGGAACTGTGTGTTCTTTTCTCAGCCCTTTCTTCACCTCTAAAAAGGCTTTCCTCGCGCCAAACACACACACACACACACACACACACACACACACACACACACACACACACACACTTCTCCCTCTCGTAATGTTAATTTGCATTGGCATTACAGCTACTATTATCGGACAGTATCCCCTTTCAAATCGAGTACACATTGTCCACAACCGAGAAAAATGTTTGTGCTCGCTAGGGGGTCTTGTAGGTTGATTTTATGAATATTCTAGGTGAAGGCGCTGAGGAGAAACAGTCTTTTAAATCGCGCTGTAATCTGCCTATAACTGAAATTCGACACTCCATTTACATCGATCAGCTTTGATACTGCATGTAAAACTCTTAAATGGTTACTATATGCCTTTATGATGTAAAGGGGAGGCAGGTAGCCTAGTGGTTAGTGTTGGGCCAGTAACCCGAAAGGTTGCTACATCGCTAGATCCCCGCGCTGACAAAGTATAAGTCTGTCGTTTTGCCCCTGAGCAAGGCAGTTAACCGACTGTTCCTGTAATCAGAATTTGTTCTTAACTGACTTGCCTAGTTAAATAAAGTTATAATATGCCGTGACCATAATGATACTAATTTCTCTCCTCAAGCAAATCATTGAAGTGCTTGTCACTGTAAAGGTACAGGAAAATGGATAGAGAACGTAATGTCAACAGGTTGTGTATGCATATAGATGCATAAAAACAATTGTTATCTATTTCATTTATGTTTATTCTGTACTGCAGCAAACATCATTGCTGTTTGACAGATTGCCTCAATTTCCATTTTATGTCTCAAACTGTTAGAACATACATTTAATGATTGAATCAGTACTTTGTGAATAAAAAATGGGATAAAAAGGGGGTATATTATTAAGATTCTTGACCAATCACATGCAGAGTTCAAGGCAACATGAAAAACAGAGGCACCAAATACTGTTGGGAGTATCAGCTCAAGTCCACTGTCTCTTCCCGAATCCATTTGAATGGGGACAGATGTGTAGCAGCCTTCTAGAGTCCTGTAGAGACTCACGGAGTCTACAGCATTAGCATCTGTCCACAGCTCTCCCTCTCTGTGGAATGCCCTCATCTTCTCGCTCCACACAATACCATTCTGGAGGACCAGGGCCCTTATTAAAACAAGCATTGGATCTAGGATCAGGTCCCCCCGTTCTCATTTCATTCATTATGATCTAAAAGGCAAACTTATCCTAAATCAGGACTCTGCGAATACGGACACAGGTTTAAGAGAACATAAATCCCAGCATCCCAGTATTCTTAGGAAAGGTGGAAGGGTCCTGCGAATTTGGTTCTGTTGTGGAACAATGGAAGTGAAGAGTGACTGTGTGTACATCTAGACCCAGTCTATATACAGTGCATTCGGAAAGTATTCAGACCCCTTTCCCATCATTTGTTACTTTACTGCCTTAAATAAAATAAAAATGTCATCATCAATCTACACACAATACCCCATAACGACTTAACAATACCCCATAATGACATCACAATACCCCACAATGACATAACAATACCCCATAATGACAAAGCGAAAACAGGTTTTTAGAAATGTTTGCCAACATATTAAAAATAAAAAACAGAAATACCTTATTTACATAATTATTCAGACTCGAAATTGAGCTCAGGTGCATCCTGTTTCCATTGATCATCCTTGAGATGTTTCTACAACTGCATTGGAGTCCACCTGGGGTAAATTGAACTGATTGGACAAGATTTGGAAAGGCACACACCTGTCTATATAAGGTCCCATAGTTGACAGTGCATGTCAGAGCAAAAACCAAGACATGAGGTTGAAGGAATTGTCTGTAGAGCTCAGAGACAGGATTGTGTCGAGGCAGAGATCTGGGGAAGGGTACCAAAACATTTCTCAGCATTGAAAGTCCACAAGAACACAGTAGCCTCCATCATTCTTAAATGGAAGAAGTTTGGAACCACCAAGACTCTTTCTAGAGCATCATGCTGTGTGGATGTTTTTCAGAGGCAGGGACAGGGAGACTAGTCAGGATCAAGGGAAAGATAAACGAAGCAAAATACAGAGAGATCCTTGATGAAAATCTGCTCCAGAGCACTCAGGACCTCAGACTGGGGATGAAAGTTCACCTTCCAACAGGAGAACGACCCTAAGCACACAGCCAAGACAACGCAGGAGTGGCTTCGAGACAAGTCTCTGAATGTCCTTGAGTGGCCCAGCCAGAGCCCCAACTTGAACCCGAATAAATATCTCTGGAGAGACCTGAAAATGGCCGTGCAGCAACACTCCCCATCCAACTTGACAGAGCTTAAAATTGAACCTTTATTTAACTAGGTAAGTCAGTTAAGAACAAATTCTTATTTACAATGACAGCCTACCGGGGAACAGTGGGTTAACTGCCTTGTTCAGGGGAACAGTGGGTTAACTGCCTTGTTCAGGGGCAGAACGACAGATGTTTACCTTGTCAGCTGGGATTCAATCCAGCCTTGTTCTGGGGAACACGGTCTAACCAACTACCTTGTTCAGGCTCTAACCACTAGGCTAACTGCCTTGTTAACCACTAGGCTACCTGCTGGTTACTGGCAGCTCTAACCACAGGCTACCTGCTTTTTACCTTAACCACAGCTACCTGGGATTAACCAAGGCTACCAGTTACTGGCCCAACGCTCTAACCACTAGGCTACCTGCTGGTTAAACCACTAGGCTACCTGCTGGTTACTGGCCCAACGCTCTAACCACTAGGCTACCTGCTGGTTACTGGCCCAACGCTCTAACCACTAGGCTACCTGCTGGTTACTGGCCCAACGCTCTAACCACTAGGCTACCTGCTGGTTACTGGCCCAACGCTCTAACCACTAGGCTACCTGCTGGTTACTGGCTCTAACCACTAGGCAACGCTCTAACCACTAGGCTACCTGCTGGTTACTGGCCCAACGCTCTAACCACTAGGCTACCTGCTGGTTACTGGCCCAACGCTCTAACCACTAGGCTACCTGCTGGTTACTGGCCCAACGCTCTAACCACTAGGCTACCTGCTGGTTACTGGCCCAACGCTCTAACCACTAGGCTACCTGCTGGTTACTGGCCCAACGCTCTAACCACTAGGCTACCTGTTACTGCCCAACGCTCTAACCACTGGCCCAACGCTCTAACCACTAGGCTACCTGCTGGTTACTGGCCCAACGCTCTAACCACTAGGCTACCTGCTGGTTACTGGCCCAACGCTCTAACCACTAGGCTACCTGCTGGTTACTGGCCCAACGCTCTAACCACTAGGCTACCTGCTGGTTACTGGCCCAACGCTCTAACCACTAGGCTACCTGCTGGTTACTGGCCCAACGCTCTAACCACTAGGCTACCTGCTGGTTACTGGCCCAACGCTCTAACCAGTAGGCTAACTAGTGGTTAGCCAAGCTAGTAACATCATACCCAAGAATACTTGAGGCTGTCATCGCTGCCAAAGGTGCTTCAACAAAGTACTGAATAAAGGGTCTGAATTCTTATTTAAATGTGATATTTCAGTAAAAACATTTTTTTTTATAAATAAACAAACATGTCTAAAAAACCGTTTTTGCTTTGTCATTATGGGGTATTGTGTGTAGATTGATGAGGTAAAACAATCTATTTAATCTATTTTAGAATGAGGCTGTAACGTAACAAAATGTGGAAAAAGTTAATGGGTCTGAATACTTTCCGAATGCACTGTATTCTAACCTCTATGGAGAGTAGAGAGTAACAATACGTTGTCCTGGTCCTCTAGCTCGTTGTCCTGGTCCTCTAGCTCATTGTCCTGGTCCTCTAGCTCGTTGTCCTGGTCCTCTAGCACATTGTCCTGGTCCTCTAGCTCGTTGTCCTGGTCCTCTAGCTCATTGTCCTGGTCCTCTAGCTCGTTGTCCTGGTCCTCTAGCTCGTTGTCCTGGTCCTCTAGCTCGTTGTCCTGGTCCTCTAGCTCGTTGTCCTGGTCCTCTAGCTCGTTGTCCTGGTCCTCTAGCTCGTTGTCCTGGTCCTCTAGCTCGTTGTCCTGGTCCTCTAGCTCGTTGTCCTGGTCCTCTAGCTCGTTGTCCTGGTCCTCTAGCTCATTGTCCTGGTCCTCTACCTTATTGTCCTAGTCCTCTAGCTCGTTGTCCTGGTCCTCTAGCTCGTTGTCCTGGTCCTCTAGCTCGTTGTCCTGGTCCTCTAGCTCGTTGTCCTGGTCCCTAGGTTCCTGGTCCTTGCTCATTGTCCTGGTTCCTCTTGCTCATTGTCCTGGTCCTCTAGCTCGTTGTCCTGGTCCTCTAGCTTATTGTCCTGGTCCTCTAGCTCGTTGTCCTGGTCCTCTAGCTCATTGTCCTGGTCCTCTAGCTCGTTGTCCTGGTTCCTCTAGCTCGTTGTCCTGGTCCTCTAGCTCGTTTTCCTGGTTCCTCTAGCTCGTTGTCCTGGTCCTCTAGCTCGTTGTCCTGGTTCCTCTAGCTCGTTGTCCTGGTCCTCTAGCTCGTTTTCCTGGTTCCTCTAGCTCGTTGTCCTGGTCCTCTAGCTCGTTGTCCTGGTTCCTCTAGCTCGTTGTCCTGGTTCCTCTAGCTCATTGTCCTGGTCCTCTAGCTCATTTTCCTTGTTCCTCTAGCTCGTTGTCCTGGTCCTCTAGCTCGTTGTCCTGGTCCTCTAGCTCGTTGTCCTGGTCCTCTAGCTCGTTGTCCTGGTCCTCTAGCTCGTTGTCCTGGTTCCTCTAGCTCGTTGTCCTGGTCCTCTAGGTTCCTGGTCCTCTAGCTCGTTGTCCTGGTTCCTCTAGCTCGTTGTCCTGGTCCTCTAGCTCGTTGTCCTGGTTCCTCTAGCTCGTTGTCCTGGTTCCTCTAGCTCATTGTCCTGGTCCTCTAGCTCATTTTCCTGGTTCCTCTAGCTCGTTGTCCTGGTCCTCTAGCTCATTTTCCTTGTTCCTCTAGCTCGTTGTCCTGGTCCTCTAGCTCGTTGTCCTGGTTCCTCTAGCTCGTTGTCCTGGTTCCTCTAGCTCGTTGTCCTGGTTCCTCTAGCTCGTTGTCCTGGTCCTCTAGCTCGTATTCTAACTCACCGTTCAGAAGGAGAGAAAGACATTAAAATGGTGAGACAGGCATGCTATTAGATATTTACGGTTGAAGTTAAGTTTATTTTTCGTATAAATACACCGGATATCTTACTGTGTAAGAATAACATAAGAACAATAAAAACAGCATTAAAGACACTAAAGAATGTACAAAATATATAAACTGAAATGTATTCTTAAAACAAAGAATTATCTTCATGTGCAGTCTTCATCTTCATGTATATCCAAATATATATTTTGAAGAAATGTATGGATTTTAGATATACAATGTAGCAGAATCATATACAGAATATATCAACCCAATAGTGTGTAATTGAACAGATATGGGAATGCGAGAAGTTTGTTTCTCTGTTAGAACACACCCAGTCAGCATCATTGATAAGCACTTCCTGTTTAAAATAGGACAAAGGGGTCACAAATGTTGATTATAAAATATACAGAGAAAGCCTTATCAAATAAACACACACACACCTCACACACACAGTACACACACACACACACACACACACACACACACACACACACACACACACACACATTCTTCAACAACAATCAAATCTAACAAACAGTGTATAATGGAAATGTATAAAAAATATATATACTATTTGTATACAGTACCATATACAAATAAGATAATTTATTCTCAAAATATTTGCTGTAAATAAAGGCCATTTCCAGGAGCCTCCTCCAGGTGTGTGATCATTTCTAATTAGGGGAGATTTGGGGTGGTGTTCACCGTGTACAGCATGACTTTGGTATCTGAAGTCAGCGACGTGCTTCACAACCCCAGGTTGTTTCTCTCTTGCTGTATGAAGTCGCCTCCATCAGTGCTCTGACGTCACAGTGTCAGACGAGTGTAAGCGATGATCTGATAGGCTGCTTTTCTCTCAAACGCACTTCCCCTTCCCCCCATACTACACAACATAACCTAACCTCCCCTGACATAGCCTGTACACCTCAAAACAAACTGCACTTAGAATGATACATATGCTAAAAATGTACTCGGTTTGGAATACAATGTGTGATGATCTGTAACGCTTTAGAGTACTCTCTCTCTCTCTCTCTCTCTCTCTCTCTCTCTCTCTCTCTCTCTCTCTCTCTCTCTCTCTCTCTCATATATATATATATAGTATACCTAATCTAGTCCCTAGAAAACTATCCTACTTTCTCTCCTCTCACATATCCTCCCTCCTATAAAACTCAGAGCCGAACCAATCAGACATCAGCCTGGGATGGGTGAGGAGGACAGAGCCTCCACAAACCACATCCCCCCCGTCTGTCCAATCAGACATCAGCCTGGGATGGGTGAGGAGGACAGAGCCTCCACAAACCACATCCCCCTGTCTGTCCAATCAGACATCAGCCTGGGATGAGTGAGGAGGACAGAGCCTCCACAAACCACATCCCCCCCGTCTGTCCAATCAGACATCAGCCTGGGATGGGTGAGGAGGACAGAGCCTCCACTTTTGTAACTGCATGATTCACCCCCAAAAACAGCTGATCACATGACAGTGTGTGTGTTTGTTCTGGTGTGTGTGTGCTCACACAGTGTCTCCCTGGACAAAGAGCTCGGGCTGTTCCTTCAGCATATTCCCTCTGATCCACACCAGCAGCTGTTTCATTTTCCCTGACACACACACACACACACACACACACACACACACACACACACACACACACACACACACACACACACACACACACACAGAGAGAGAGAGAGAGAGAGAGACAGGGGTCAGAGGTCAGAGGTCAGAGTTCAAGGTGCATGGTTCCCGCCCCGTCCCAGCCGGCCGGTCGATGTGACGCGACAGAGGGACTAGGGATCACCAGAGATCACGACGTGTGTGTGTGTGATGGTGTGGGGGATGGGGCGACAGACGTCTGGAAGCCACCCAGCCAATCACCGTCCTTCACCTCTGGGACATTAGGTTTTAAATCAGGATCTCTTAGTAAACAAAGAGGTTAAAATATGAACATGCTTTTAAATGGCTAACATCCTGGCATATATATCTCCACTTCCTGAGTGTAGTTGGCATGGTGTGCTGTCTTTATAAACCCAAAGGGCTGGTTTCCCACATTCAGATTAAGCATATTCCTGGATTAATAAATATTTTCAGTTGATTAAAAATGTTATCTATCTATTGAAATAGTATTGAAATAATAATAGCTTAATCTGTGTCCAGGAAACTGGTCCTAAGGATTTTAAAGTGGCGATTAGGAACTGATTGTGACGGAATATGCAATGCAGAGAATAAGGAATTCACGTGTCTGTATTTCACAATAAAACACATTCATATCTACTTGAAAACCTCAGTGACGTTAAAACATTTTCTATGACGTCTGGAAAAATTGGATGTTGTTTGGAAATCGAGATTGCATTAACAATGGTTTGAGCTACTCCAACCGTCAGGAGCAACACACAAACAAACGACACGGCACACGCTACCGGGCCAATTATAATGTCCTTTCCCCATACTGTAACCTAAGCATTCATTACTGTCCATGTGAATGTAAACGTGTGTGTTGCTTTATAAAACTGTGTGTGTGTCCTTATAATAACTGTGTGTGTTGCTTTATAAAAACTGTGTGTGTTGCTTTAGAAAACTGTGTGTGTGTCCTTATAATAACTGTGTGTGTTGCTTTATAAAAACTGTGTGTGTTGCTTTATAAAAACTGTGTGTGTTGCTTTATAAAAACTGTGTGTGTGTCCTTATAAAAACTGTGTGTGTTGCTTTATAAAACTGTGTGTGTGTCCTTATAAAAACTGTGTGTGTTGCTTTATAAAACTGTGTGTGTGTCCTTATAATAACTGTGTGTGTTGCTTTATAATAACTGTGTGTGTTGCCTTATAAAAACTGTGTGTGTTGCTTTATTAAACTGTGTGTGTTGCTTTATAATAACTGTGTGTGTTGCTTTATAAAACTGTGTGTGTGTCCTTATAAAAACTGTGTGTGTGTCCTTATAATAACTGTGTGTGTGTCCTTATAATAACTGTGTGTGTTGCTTTATAAAACTGTGTGTGTGTCCTTATAAAAACTGTGTGTGTGTCCTTATAATAACCTTGTGTGTTGCTTTATAAAACTGTGTGTGTTGCTTTATAATAACTGTGTGTGTTGCCTTATAAAAACTGTGTGTGTTGCTTTATAAAAACTGTGTGTGTTGCTTTATAAAAACTGTGTGTGTTGCTTTATAAAAACTGTGTGTGTTGCTTTATAAAAACTGTGTGTTTTGCTTTATAATAACTGTGTGTGTTGCCTTATAAAAACTGTGTTTGTTGCTTTATAAAAACTGTGTGTGTTGCTTTATAAAAACTGTGTGTGTTGCTTTATAAAAACCGTGTGTTTTTCCTATAAAAACTGTGTGTGTTTCTTTATAAAAACTGTGTTTGTTGCTTTATAAAAACTGTGTGTTGCTTTATAAAAAACGTGTGTTTTTTCCTTATAAAAACTGTGTGTGTTTCTTTATAAAACTGTGTGTGTTGCTTTATAAAAACTGTGTGTGTTGCTTTATAAAACTGTGTGTGTGTCCTTATAATAACTGTGTGTGTTGCTTTATGAAAACTGTGTGTGTTGCTTTATAATAACCGTGTGTGTTGCCTTATGAAAACTGTGTGTTGATTTATAAAAACTGTGTGTGTTGCTTTATAAAAATTGTGTGTGTTGCTTTATAAAAACTGTGTGTGTTGCTTTATAAAAACTGTGTGTTTTGCTTTATAATAACTGTGTGTGTTGCCTTATAATAACTGTGTGTGTTGCTTTATAATAACTGTGTGTGTTGCCTTATAAAAACTGTGTGTGTTGCTTTATAAAAACTGTGTGTGTTGCTTTATAAAAACTGTGTTTGTTGCTTTAAAATAACTGTGTGTGTTGCTTTATAAAAACTGTGTGTGTTGCTTTATGAAAACTGTGTGTGTTGCTTTATAATAACCGTGTGTGTTGCCTTATAAAAACTGTGTGTTGCTTTATAAAAACTGTGTGTTGCTTTATAAAAAACGGTGTGTGTTGCTTTATAAAACTGTGTGTGTTTCCTTATAAAAACTGTGTTGCTTTATGAAAACTGTGTGTTGCTTTATAACAACTGTGTGTGTTTCCTTATAAAAACTGTGTGTGTTGCTTTATAAAAAACGGTGTGTTGCTTTATAAAAACTGTGTGTTGCTTTATAAAAACGGTGTGTTGCTTTATAAAAACTGTGTGTTGCTTTATAAAAAAACCTTGTGTGTGTTCTTAAAAATCATGGCCATCGCGAGGAGCACAAGGCCTCGCCTGGTACATAAGAGCAGGACTGCAGTTACCCATATCCCACTGTACACACACAACCCCCCTCCCCATCCCTAACACAGCATCGTCAGCCTCTCTCACCAGATCCAACCAGTTCACTCAGTACTGATATGGATGAGAGAGGGAGGGAGGGGATTAAAACAGGAAAGTCTACGTTGCAGCAGAAACAATATCCAAGGTAGGGAGGATGGTAGACTGTGAGGCTGTGTGAGGATCAACACTCAAATAAGGCGAAGATGAATTTCCCCATCATCGTGACATTTAAACCCATTACCTCTGAACAGGGACGGTCTACAGACAGACAGCACTGAACCATCAGCGAGAGAGAGAGAGACAAAACTGAACCATCAGAGAGAGAGAGAGACAACACTGAACCATCAGTGAGAGAGAGAGAGACAGCACTGAACCATCAGAGAGAAAGAGAGAAACAGCACTGAACCATCAGAGAGAGAGAGAGAGAGAGAGAGAGAGCACTGAACCATCAGAGAGAGAGAGAGAGAGCGACAGCACTGAACCATCAAAGAGAAAGAGAGAAACAGCACTGAACCATCAGAGAGAGAGAGAGAGAGAAAGAGACAACACTGAACCATCAGAGAAAGAAAAAGACAACACTGAACCATCAGAGAAAGAAAGAGACAACACTGCACCATCAGAGAAAGAAAGAGACAACACTGAACCATCAGAGAAAGAAAGAGACAACACTGAACCATCAGAGAAAGAAAGAGACAACACTGAACCATCAGAGAAAGAAAGAGACAACACTGCACCATCAGAGAAAGAAAGAGACGACACTGAACCATCAGAGAAAGAAAGAGACAACACTGAACCATCAGAGAAAGAAAGAGACAACACTGCACCATCAGAGAAAGAAAGAGACAACACTGAACCATCAGAGAAAGAAAGAGACGACACTGAACCATCAGAGAAAGAAAGAGACAACACTGCACCATCAGAGAAAGAAAGAGACGACACTGAACCATCAGAGAGAGAGAGAGACAGCACTGAACCGTCAGAGAAAGAAAGAGAGAGAGAGACAACACTGAACCATCAGAGAAAGAAAGAGACAACACTGAACCATCAGAGAAAGAAAGAGACAACACTGAACCATCAGAGAAAGAAAGAGACAACACTGAACCATGAGAGAAAGAAAGAGACAACACTGCACCATCAGAGAAAGAAAGAGACGACACTGAACCATCAGAGAAAGAGAGAGAGAGAGAGAGAAAGAGACAACACTGCACCATCAGAGAAAGAAAGAGACAACACTGCACCATCAGAGAAAGAAAGAGACGACACTGAACCATCAGAGAGAGAGAGAGAGAGAGCGACAGCACTGAACCGTCAGAGAAAGAAAGAGAGAGAGAGACAACACTGAACCATCAGAGAAAGAAAGAGACAACACTGAACCATCAGAGAAAGAAAGAGACAACACTGAACCATCAGAGAAAGAAAGAGACAACACTGAACCATCAGAGAAAGAAAGAGACGACACTGCACCATCAGAGAAAGAAAGAGACGACACTGAACCATCAGAGAAAGAAAGAGACGACACTGAACCATCAGAGAAAGAAAGAGACAACACTGAACCATCAGAGAAAGAAAGAGACGACACTGAACCATCAGAGAAAGAAAGAGACGACACTGAACCATCAGAGAGAGAAAGAGACAACACTGAACCATCAGAGAAAGAAAGAGACAACACTGAACCATCAGAGAAAGAACGAGACAACACTGAACCATCAGAGAAAGAAAGAGACAACACTGAACCATCAGAGAAAGAAAGAGACGACACTGAACCATCAGAGAAAGAAAGAGACAACACTGAACCATGAGACAAAGAAAGAGACAACACTGCATCGTGCCTCTGTCCCCAACCTAGGAGGGCCTACAGCAGCACCTAGAACTTCTGCACAGGTTCTGTCAGACCTGGGCCCTGACAGTAATCTCAGTAAGACCAAAATAATGCTGTTCCAAAAAAGGTACAGTCACCAGGACCACAAATACAAATTCCATCTAGACACTGTTGCCCTAGAGCACACAAAAAACTATACATACCTTGGCCTATACATTAACTTCCAAAAAGCTGTGAACGATCTGAGAGATGAGACAAGAAGGGCATTCTTTGCCCTCAAAAGGAACATAAAATTCAACATATCAATTAGGATCTGGCTAAAAATACTTGAATTTGTTATAGAACCCATTGCCCTTTATGGTTGTGAGGTCTGGGGTCCGCTCACCAACCAAGAATTCTCAAAATGGGACAAACACCAAATTGAGACTGCATGCAGAATTCTGCAAAAATATCCTCTGTGTACAATGTAAAACACCAAATAATGCATGCAGAGCAGAATTAGGCTAATTATCAAAATCCAGAAAAGAGCCTTTAAATTCTACAACCACCTGAAAGGAAGCGATTCCCAAACATTCCATAACAAAGCCAATACCTACAGAGAGATGAACCTGGAGAAGAGTCCCCTAAGCAAGCTGGTCCTGGGGCTCTGTTCACAAACACAAACACACCGCACACAGCCCCAGGACAGCAGCACAATTAGACCCAACCAAATCACGAGAAAACAGAACATGGCCAAGATGTTCAAATGTTCATAAATGACCAGCATGGTCGAATAATAATAAGGCAGAACAGTTGAAACTGGAGCAGCAGCACGACCAGGTGGACTGGGGACAGCAAGGAGTCATCATGTCAGGTAGTCCTGGGGCATGGTCCTAGGACTCAGGTCCTCCGAGAGAGAGAAAGAAAGAGAGAAGGAGAGAATTAAAGAACGCACACTTAGATTCACACAGGACACCGAATAGAACAGGAGAAGTACTCCAGATATAACAAACTAACCCTAGCCCCCCGACACATAAACTACTGCAGCATAAATACTGGAGGCTGAGACAGGAGGGGTCAGGAGACACTGTGGCCCCATCCGAGGACACCCCCAGACAGGGCCAAACAGGAAGGATATAACCCCACCCACTTTGGCAAAGCACAGCCCCCACACCACTGTGACTGACCCAAACTTAAGGAAAGCTTTGACTATGTACAGACTCAGTGAGCCTAGCCTTGCTATTGAGAAAGGCCGCCGTAGCAAACCTGCCTCTCAAGAGAAGACAGGCTATATGCACACTGCCCACAAAATGAGGTGGAAACTGAGCTGCACTTCCTAACCTCCGGTCCAATGTATGACGATATTAGAGACACATATTTCCCTCAGATTACACAGATCCATAAAGAATTCAAAAATAAACCCAAATTTGATAAACTCCCATATCTATTGGGTGAAATACCACAGTGTGCCATCACAGCAGCAAGATTTGTGACCTGTTGCCACAAGAAAAGGGCAACCAGTGAATAACAAACACCATTGTAAATACAACCCATATTTATGTTAATTTATTTTCCCTTTTCTACTTTAACTATTTGCACATTGTTACAACGCTGTATATAATATGACATTTTAAATGAGTTCACTCGTTTGGAACTTATGTGAGTGTAATGTGTACTGCTCATTTTTAATAGTTTATTTAACTTTTTAAAATGATCTATTTCACTTGATTTTTCAATGTAAAAATATGTTTCCCATGCCAATAAAGCCCCTTAAATTGAAATTGAATTGAGAGACAGCGACAGCACTGAACCATCAGAGAGAGTGAGAGCGAGAGACAGAACCTATCGCTCAATGTGTTCCAGCAGTGATTCTGTGGACATCGATAAAACTGAAACTACGTAGGGGAGTTGTGAAATCCAGGCTGTTTAAAAACATATAGGCTCTCTGCTTGTTGCAGAACAGTCCTATTACCCTGGGGTACAGCAAGTTGTGTTTGGTGGCGCTCTGTAGTGCATCTCAGAGGCGGCGGGCAGGTCTCAGACGCAGGTGGGGGGGCGAGTCACGCCACAGAGGCAGTATGAGGTTAATTGGATGGTTGTTAGACCTCTTCACGAGTGTAATGATCAGCCTACCTTCCTCCCTGCCCAGATCCCCTCTCTCTCCCTCGCCTTCCTCTCTTTCTCCTTCTCGCTCTTCTTCCCTCTCTCGCCATCTTTCTCTTCTTCCCCCTCTCTCATCTCTCTCTCCTTCCCTTTCTCTCCATCTCTCTCTTCTTCCCCCTCTCGCCATCTCTCTCTTCTTTCCTTTCTCTCCATCTCTCTCTCTTCTTCCCCCTCTCTCCACCTCTCTCTTCTTCCCTCTCTCTCCATCTCTCTCTTCATCTCTATCTCCATCTCTCTCTCCATCTCTCTCTTCTTCCCCCTCTCCATCTCTATCTCCATCTCTCTCTCCATCTCTCTCTCCTTCCCCCTCTCTCCATGTCTATCTCCATCTCTCTCTATCTCTCTCTTCTTCCCCCTCTCTCCATCGCTCTCTCCATCTCTCTCTTCTTCCCTCTCTCTTCATCTCTCTCTTCTTCCCTCTCTCTCCATCTCTCACTCCATCTATCTCTTCTTCCCCCTCTCTATCTCCATCTCTCTCTCCATCTCTCTCTTCTTCCCCCTCTCTATCTCCATCTCTCACTCCATCTCTCTCTTCTTCCCTCTCTCTCCATCTCTCTCCTTCCCCTTCTCTCCATCTCTATCTCCATCTCTCTCTCCATCTCTCTCTTCTTCCCCCTTTCTCCATCTCTCTCTCCACCTCTCTCTTCTTCCCCCTCTCTCCATCTCTATATCTCTCTTCTTCCCCCTCTCTCCATCTTTCTCTCCATCTCTATCTCCATCTCTCTCTGCTTCCCTCTTCCTCTCCCCAGCAGCTATAAAGAAGAGTAATGCTTGCCTCAGTGCAGAGGAAAGGCAATGAATATTGACTCGGTACCTCAGCACACTTCTAAAAACAGAAGCCAATCACTCCTCTCTTATAATTTCTCCTTTGTGGAAGGAAGGTACACTCTCTCGCAAAAACCACTGAAGTCTATCACACCCCCCACCCTGACCGTCGATTTCCCTTCAGAGAGACTTAGAGGTCAGGGGGCAGAGATACTGTGGACTCAGTGTCTGTCTGGTCTGCCTTCATTGTCCTCGATCGTATTCATTAGGATATGCAAAGGACAACGGAAAACCATGTTTTGCAACGGAAAACTAAAACAAGAGATTGTTTTTGGACAAGTTCAGATAGTCCCTCCCAAGTTCAGGTAGTCCCTCCCAAGTTCAGGTAGTCCCTCCCAAGTTCAGGTAGTCCCTCCCAAGTTCAGGTAGTCCCTCCCAAGTTCAGCCTGTTTCCGTCCGTTTCAATATGACCCTGTAGGAGGATGGAGAGAAGGAGGGAAAAGAGGAATGTGTGTCACATGCTCCGTGTAGGTGCATTCTGGGATAGCTCTGTGTGGGTGGGAGGGGAAAGGGTGTCTGAACAGCGGGCTCAAAGCATCCCCTCTCTTATTCTTATTATGGTCATTATGGTTGTTATCTGTGGGTGGGAATAAACTCATCCATCTTGCTGGCTGGAGATGTGAGGAGACATTTTCTGTGTGTGTGTGTGTGTGTGTGTGTGTGTGTGTGTGTGTGTGTGTGTGTGTGTGTGTGTGTGTGTGTGTGTGTGTGGTGTGTGTGTGTGTGTGTGTGTGTGTGAAGGGGGGATGTGTCTTTGGCAGGGTGGGTTTAGAGCCTGCATGGTTAAGGGCTTGGATGCATTTCACAGTAAGGTCTAGACCAATTGTTTTTGGCGCATGTGACAAATACAATTTGATTTGATTTGATCATAGAGGTTAAAGAGAAATACTGAGGATTCAGAAAGACCATTTCCCCATGTAACCAAGGTCTCCATGTAACCCAGGTCTCCATGTAACCCAGGTCTCCATGTAACCCAGGTCTCCATGTAACCCAGGTCTCCATGTAACCCAGGTCTCCATGTAACCCAGGTCTCCATGTAACCCAGGTCTCCATGTAACCCAGGTCTCCATGTAACCCAGGTCCTCATGTAACCCAGGTCTCCATGTAACCCAGGTCCTCATGTAACCCAGGTCTCCATGTAACCCAGTTCTCCATGTAACCCAGGTCTCCATGTAACCCAGGCCTCCATGTAACCCAGTTCTCCATGTAACCCAGGTCCCAATATAACCCCGGTCCTGAGAAGAAGGGAATGTCAGGCTGAATACCACTACCCCCAACACACACAGAGAGAGTGAGAGAGAACACCAAGGTCATCCCTGGCTCACATTCTGTGCTCTGGTCAACTTTTGTATTCAGGTTGTCGTGGAGACCCCTGCGCCACGGACACCAAACACTTTGTTTGCAGAGGTCAGAAGAACTCAAATCACACCTTTCACAGTTCCCTCTAGTATGGAGTCAAACAGGGGAGTGGACATTCACACAGTCCCCTCTACTCCGGGGTCAGTCAGGGGAGTGGACATTCTAACAGTCCCCTCTACTATGGGGTCAATCAGGAGAGTGGACATTCTCACAGTCCCCTCTGCTATGGAGTCAAACAGGGGAGTGGACATTCTCACAGTCCCCTCTACTATGGAGTCAATCAGGGGAGTGGACATTCTCACAGTCCCCTCTACTATGGAGTCAAACAGGGGAGTGGACATTCTCACAGTCCCATATACTATGGAGTCAATCAGGGAGTGGACATTCTCTACTATGGAGTCAAACAGGGAGTGGACATTCTCTACTATGGAGTCAATCAGGGAGTGGACATTCTCTACTATGGAGTCAATGGAGTCCAATCAGGGGAGTGGACATTCTCTACTATGGAGTCAATCAGGGAGTGGACATTCTCTACTATGGAGTCAATCAGGGAGTGGACATTCTCTACTATGGAGTCAATCAGGGAGTGGACATTCTCTACTATGGAGTCAATCAGGGAGTGGACATTCTCTACTATGGAGTCAATCAGGGAGTGGACATTCTCTACTATGGAGTCAATCAGGGAGTGGACATTCTCTACTATGGAGTCAATCAGGGGAGTGGACATTCTCTACTATGGAGTCAATCAGGGAGTGGACATTCTCTACTATGGAGTCAATCAGGGAGTGGACATTCTCTACTATGGAGTCAAACAGGGAGTGGACATTCTCTACTATGGAGTCAATCAGGGGAGTGGACATTCTCTACTATGGAGTCAATCAGGGAGTGGACATTCTCTACTATGGAGTCAAACAGGGAGTGGACATTCTCTACTATGGAGTCAATCAGGGGAGTGGACATTCTCTACTATGGAGTCAATCAGGGAGTGGACATTCTCTACTATGGAGTCAATCAGGGAGTGGACATTCTCTACTATGGAGTCAAACAGGGGAGTGGACATTCTCTACTATGGAGTCAAACAGGGGAGTGGACATTCACACATAGACTCACACACAGTCGTTAACAGAAGCACATATAACTAAAACGTTCCCTCACACAAACAAAACCCCAAAACACACAATAGGTTCTGACCTACACCAGAAAGCCTATTAAATAGAGTGGAGAGAACGAGGATGTGCCTCCTCAGAAAACCCTACACTACAGTTTACACTCTGATATCTAATCATTCCTACAAATTCAGACACAAATTCTTCACTTGTAAAACTATTTTTATAAAACACCTGACTACGTAGTTGTTTACTTCAAGAGAATAGAATTACCTCTATTTCAAAGTCCCAGACTATACAGTTGTGTTACGTCCGTTGTTGGAATGAGACCAAGGCGCAGCGTGGTTAGCGTACATCTTTCTTTATTTCGATGAACACCAAAAAAACAACAAAAGATAAACGAACGTAACGTTCTGCAGAATACACAGTAACTGTCCAAAAACAAGATCCCACACATTTTCTATGGGATTGAGGTCAGGGATTTGTGATAGCCACTCCAATACCTTGACTTTGCTGTCCTTAAGCCATTTTGCCTCAACTTCGAAGTATGCTTGGGGTCATTGTCCATTTGGAAGACCCATTTGCGACCACGCTTTAACTTCCTGACTGATGTCTTGAGATGTTGCTTTAATATATCCACATCATTTTCAATCCTCATGATATCATCTATTTTGTGAAGTTCACCAGAGTCTCCTGCAGCAAAGATCCCCCACAACATGATGCTGCCACCTCCGTGCTTCAAGGTTGGGATGGTGTTCTTCGGCAGGCAAGCCTCCCCCTTTTTCCTCCAAACATCACGATGGTCATTATGCCCAAACAGTTCTATTTTCGTTTCATCAGACCAGAGGATATTTCTCTAAAAAGTACGATCTTTGACCCCATGTGCAGTTGCAAACTGTAGTCTCGCTTTTTTATAGCAGTTTTGGAACAGTGGCTTCCTCCTTGCTGAGCAGCCTTTCAGGTTATGCCAATATTGGACTCGTTTTACTGTGGATATAGATACTTTTGTACCTGTTTCCTCCAGCATCTTCACAACATCCTTTGCTGCTGTTCTGGGATTGATTTGCACTTTTTCACACCAAAGTACGTTCCTCTCTAGGACACAGGGGCGGCAGGGTAGCCTAATGGTTAAGGCATTGGACTAGTATTGCAAGTTCAAACCCCCGAGCTGACAAGGTTCAAATCTGTCATTCTGCCCCTGAACAGGCAGTTAACCCACTGTTCCTAGGCTGTCATTGAAAATAAGAATTTGTTCTTAACTGACTTGCCTAGTTAAATAAAACGATGACAGAATGCATCTCCTTCCTGAGTGGCTGCGTGGTCCCATGGTGTTCATACTTGCGTACTATTATTTGCACAGATGAACGTGGTAACTTCAGGCATTTGGAAATTGCTCCCAAGGATGAACCACACATTTTTTTCTGAGGTCTTGGCTGATTTCTTGTGATGTCAAGCAAAGAGGCACTGAGTTTGAAGGTAGGCCTTGAAATACATCCGCAGGTACACCTCCAATTGACTCAAATGATGTCAATTAGCCTATCAGAAGCTTCTAAAGCCATGACATAATCATCTGGAATTTTCCAAGCTGTTTAAAGGCACAGTCAACTTAGTGTATGTAAACATCTGACCCACTGGAATTGTGATACAGTGAATTATAAGTGAAATAATCTGTCTGTAAACAATTGTTGGAACAATGACTTGTGTCATGTACAAAGTAGAAAACTATAGTTTGTTAACAAAAAATTTGTGGAGTGGTTGAAAAACTGGTTTTAATGACTCCAACCTAAGTGTATGTAAACTTCCAAATTCAAATGTGTCTATACTGATGTGTCTCTGAGGTGTTGTACTAAAGACTGTTGAGTTACAGTCAGTTCAACAGTAGTAGTCAGTAGTACTTCAGTAGTACGTCCTCTGGGGATAACCTAGCAGTTTTAGGAGACCTCCCCCTCCGTTTTACCCACCTTCACTTCCCTATCCCCACCAGAAGAGCCCCAGAACAGAGCCCCGGAACAGAGCCCCGGAACAGAGCCCAGGTTCAGAGCCCAGGTTCAGAGCCCCGGAACAGATCCCCGGAACAGAGCCCAGGTTCAGAGCCCCGGAACAGAACCCAGGTTCAGAGCCCAGGTTCAGAGCCCCGAAACAGAGCCCAGGAACAGAGACCAGGTTCAGAGCCCAGGTTCAGAGCCACGGAACAGAGCCCCGGAACAAAGCCCCGGAACAGAGCGCCGGTACAGAGCCCCAGAACAGAGCCCCGGAACAGAGCCCTGGAACAGAGCCCAGGAACAGAGCCCCGGAACAGAGCACCGCAACAGAGCCCAGGAACAGAGCCCAGGTTCAGAGCCCCAGGTTCAGAGCCCCGGAACAGAGCCCCGGAACAGAGCCCCGGTACAGAGCCCCGGAACAGAGCCCAGGTTCAGAGCCCCGGAACAGATCCCCGGAAAAGAGCCCCGGAACAGAGCCCCGGTTCAGAGGCCCGGAACAGAGCTCAGGTACAGAGCCCAGGAACAGAGCCCAGGTTCAGAGCCCAGGAACAGAGCCCAGGTTCAGAGCCCTGGAAGAGAGCCCAGGTTCAGAGCCCCGAACAGAGCCCTGGAACAGAGCCCCGGAACAGAGCTCAGGTTCAGAGCCCCGGAACAGAGCCCCGGAACAGAGCCCCGGAACAGAGCACAGGTTCAGAGCCCAGGTTCAGAGCCCCGGAACAAAGCCCCGAACAGATCCCCGGAACAGAGCACAGGTTCAGAGCCCCGAACAGATCCCCGGAACAGATCCACGGAACAGAGCCCAGGAACAGAGCCCAGAAACAGAGCCCAGGAACAGAGCCCAGGTTCAGAGCCCAGGTACAGTGCCAAGGAACAGAGCCCAGGTAGAGAGACCAGGAACAGAGTCCAGGAACAGAGCCTTGTAACAGAGCTCAGGTAAAGAGCCCCGGAACAGATCCCCGGAACAGAGCCCAGAAACAGAGCCCAGGAACAGAGCCCAGGTTCAGAGCCCAGGTACAGTGCCAAGGAACAGAGCCCAGGTAGAGAGACCAGGAACAGAGTCCAGGAACAGAGCCTTGTAACAGAGCTCAGGTTCAGAGCCCTGGAACAGAGCCCAGGAAGAGAGCCCAGGTTCAGAGCCCAGGTTCAGAGCCCTGGAACAGATCCCCGGAACAGAGCCCAGTAAAAGAGCCCAGGTTCAGAGCCCCAAAACAGATCCCCGGAACAGAGCCCCGGACCAGAGCCCCGGAACAGAGCCCTGGAACAGATCCCCGAACAGAGCCCCGGAACAGATCCCCGGAACAGAGCCCAGGTTCAGAGCCCCGGAACAGATCCCCGGAACAGATCCACGGAACAGAGCCCAGGAACAGAGCCCAGGAACAGAGCCCAGGTAGAGAGACCAGGAACAGAGCCCAGATTCAGAGCCCCGGAACAGATCCCCGGAACAGAGCCCCGGAACAGAGCCCCGGAACAGAGCCCAGGAACAGAGCCCAGGTTCAGAGCCCAGGTTCAGAGCCAGGAACAGAGCCCAGGTACAGAGCCCAGGAACAGAGCCCAGGAACAGAGCCCTGTAACAGAGCTCAGGTACAGAGCCCCGGAACAGATCCCCGGAACAGAGCCCAGAGGAACAGAGCCCAGGTTCAGAGCCCAGGAACAGAGCCCAGGTTCAGAGCCCAGGTTCAGAGCCCAGGAACAGAGCCCCAGAACAGAGCTCAGGTACAGAGCCCAGGTTCAGAGCCCAGGAACAGAGCCCAGGTTCAGAGCCCCGGAACAGAGCTCAGGTACAGAGCCCAGGAACAGAGCCCAGGAACAGAGCCCCGGAACAGAGCCCCAGGAACAGATCCCCGGAACAGATCCCAGGAACAGAACCCCGGAACAGAGCCCAGGAACAGATCCCCAGGAACAGAGCCCAGGAACAGAGCCCAGGAACAGAGCCCAGGATCAGAGCCCAGGTTCAGAGCCCACGGAACAGATCCCAGGAACAGAGCCCAGGAACAGTGCCCAGGAAGAGAGCCCAGGTTCAGAGCCCAGGAACAGAGCCCAGGAACAGATCCCCGGAACAGAGCCCAGGAACAGAGCCCAGGTTCAGACCTCAGATTCAGAGCCCAGGAACAGAGCCCCGGAACAGAGCCCCAGGAACAGAGCCCAGAATTCAGAGGCCCGGAACAGAGCCCCGGAACAGAGCCCCGGAACAGAGCCCAGGTTCAGAGCCCGGCACAGAGCCCCGGAACAGAGCCCAGGAACAGATCCCCAGAGGAACAGATCCCAGGTTCAGAGCCCCGGAACAGAGCCCAGAACAGAGCAGATCCCCGTAACAGAGCCCAGGTTCAGAGCCCAGGTACAGAGCCCAGGAACAGAGCCCAGGTACAGAGCCCAGGAACAGAGCCCAGGTAGAGAGACCAGGAACAGAGTCCAGGAACAGAGCCCTGTACCAGAGCTCAGGTACAGAACCCCGGAACAGATCCCCGGAACAGAGCCCAGGAACAGAGCTCAGGTTCAGAGCCCAGGAAGAGAGCCCAGGTTCAGAGCCCAGGTTCAGAGCCCAGGAACAGAGCCCCAGAACAGAGCTCAGGTACAGAGCCCAGGTTCAGAGCCCAGGAACAGAGCCCATGTACAGAGCCCAGGTTCAGAGCCCCGGAACAGAGCCCAGGTTCAGAGCCCCGGAACAGAGCCAGGTACAGAGCCCAGGAACAGAGCCCAGGTTCAGAGCCCCGGAACAGAGCCCCAGAACAGAGCCCAGGAACAGAGCCCAGGAACAGAACCCTGGAACAGAGCCCAGGAACAGATCCCGGAACAGATCAGAGCCCCGGAAGAGAGCCCAGGAACAGAGCCCAGGAACAGAGCCCAGGATCAGAGCCCAGGTTCAGAGTCACGGAACAGATCCCAGGAACAGAGCCCAGGAACAGTGCCCAGGAAGAGAGCCCAGGTTCAGAGCCCAGGAACAGAGCCCCGGAACAGAGCTCAGGTACAGAGCACAGGTTCAGAGCCCAGGAACAGAGCCTAGGTACAGAGCCCTGGAACAGAGCCCCAGGAACAGATCCCCAGGAACAGAGCCCAGGTTCAGAGCCCAGGTTCAGAGCCCTGGAACAGATCCCCGGAACAGAGCCCCCAGAACAGAGCTCAGGTACTGAGCAAAGGTTCAGAGCCCAGGAACAGAGCCCAGGTTCAGAGCCCCGGAACAGAGCCCCAGAACAGATCCCCGGAACAGATCCCAGGAACAGAACCCCGGAACAGAGCCCCGGAACAGAGCTCAGGTACAGAGCCCAGGAACAGAGCCCAGGTTCAGAGCCCCGGAACAGAGCCCCAGAACAGATCCCCGGAACAGATCCCAGGAACAGAACCCCGGAACAGAGCCCCGGAACAGATCCCCGGAACAGAGCCCAGGAACAGAGCCCAGGATCAGAGCCCAGGTTCAGAGTCACGGAACAGATCCCAGGAACAGAGCCCAGGAACAGTGCCCAGGAAGGTTCAGAGCCCAGGTTCAGAGCCCCGGAACAGATCCCCAGGAACAGAGCCCAGGTTCAGAGAACAGAGCCCCGGAACAGAGCCCAGGTTCAGACCCCAGATTCAGAGCCCAGGTTCAGAGCCCCGGAACAGACAGAGCCCCGGAACAGAGCCCAGAGCCCAGAACAGAGCCCAGGAACAGAGCCCAGGAACAGAGCCCAGGTTCAGAGGAACAGAGCCCAGGAACAGATCCCCGGAACAGAGCCCAGGTTCAGAGCCCAGGCACAGAGCCCAGGAACAGAGCCCAGGATCAGAGCCCAGGTTCAGAGTCACGGAACAGATCCCAGGAACAGAGCCCAGGAACAGTGCCCAGGAAGAGAGCCCAGGTTCAGAGCCCCGGAACAGATCCCCGGAACAGATCCCCGGAACAGAGCCCCGGAACAGAGCCCAGGTTCAGACCTCAGATTCAGAGCCCAGGTTCAGAGCCCCGGAACAGAGCCCCGGAACAGAGCCCAGATTCAGAGCCCCGGAACAGAGCCCCGGAACAGAGCCCCGGAACAGAGCCCAGGAACAGATCCCCGGAACAGAGCCCAGGTTCAGAGCCCCGGCACAGAGCCCCGGAACAGAGCCCAGGAACAGATCCCCGGAACAGATCCCAGGTTCAGAGCCCCGGAACAGAGCCCAGGAGCAGATCCCGTAACAGAGCCCAGGTTCAGAGCCCAGGTACAGAGCCCAGGAACAGAGCCCAGGTACAGAGCCCAGGAACAGAGCCCAGGTAGAGAGACCAGGAACAGAGTCCAGGAACAGAGCCCTGTACCAGAGCTCAGGTACAGAACCCCAGAACAGATCCCCGGAACAGAGCCCAGGAACAGAGCCCAGGTTCAGAGCCCAGGAAGAGAGCCCAGGTTCAGAGCCCAGGTTCAGAGCCCAGGAACAGAGCCCCAGAACAGAGCTCAGGTACAGAGCCCAGGTTCAGAGCCCAGGAACAGAGCCCATGTACAGAGCCCAGGTTCAGAGCCCCGGAACAGAGCCCAGGTTCAGAGCCCCGGAACAGAGCTCAGGTACAGAGCCCAGGAACAGAGCCCAGGTTCAGAGCCCCGGAACAGAGCCCCAGAACAGAGCCCAGGAACAGAGCCCAGGAACAGAACCCCGGAACAGAGCCCCGGAACAGATCCCCGGAAGAGAGCCCAGGAACAGAGCCCAGGAACAGAGCCCAGGATCAGAGCCCAGGTTCAGAGTCACGGAACAGATCCCAGGAACAGAGCCCAGGAACAGTGGCCAGGAAGAGAGCCCAGGTTCAGAGCCCAGGAACAGAGCCCCGGAACAGAGCTCAGGTACAGAGCACAGGTTCAGAGCCCAGGAACAGAGCCTAGGTACAGAGCCCTGGAACAGAGCCCCGGAACAGATCCCCAGGAACAGAGCCCAGGTTCAGAGCCCAGGTTCAGAGCCCTGGAACAGATCCCCGGAACAGAGCCCCGGACCAGAGCCCCGGAACAGAGCCCCAGAACAGAGCTCAGGTACTGAGCACAGGTTCAGAGCCCAGGAACAGAGCCTAGGTACAGAGCCCAGGAACAGAACCCAGGTTCAGAGCCCTGGAACAGATCCCCAGGTTCAGAGCCCAGGTTCAGAGCCCAGGTTCAGAGCCCTGGAACAGAGCCTCGGAACAGAGCTCAGGTACAGAGCACAGGTTCAGAGCCCAGGAACAGAGCCTAGGTACAGAGCCCTGGAACAGAGACCAGGTTCAGAGCCCCGGAACAGATCCCCGGAACAGATCCCCGGAACAGAGCCCAGGTTCAGAGCCCCGGCACAGAGCCCCGGAACAGAGCCCAGGAACAGATCCCCGGAAGAGAGCCCAGGTTCAGAGCCCAGGAACAGAGCCCCGGAACAGAGCTCAGGTACAGAGCACAGGTTCAGAGCCCAGGAACAGAGCCTAGGTACAGAGCCCTGGAACAGAGCCCCGGAACAGATCCCCAGGAACAGAGCCCAGGTTCAGAGCCCAGGTTCAGAGCCCTGGAACAGATCCCCGGAACAGAGCCCCGGACCAGAGCCCCGGAACAGAGCCCCAGAACAGAGCTCAGGTACTGAGCACAGGTTCAGAGCCCAGGAACAGAGCCTAGGTACAGAGCCCAGGTTCAGAGCCCAGGTTCAGAGCCCTGGAACAGAGCCTCGGAACAGAGCTCAGGTACAGAGCACAGGTTCAGAGCCCAGGAACAGAGCCTAGGTACAGAGCCCTGGAACAGAGACCAGGTTCAGAGCCCCGGAACAGATCCCCAGGAACAGAGCCCAGGTTCAGAGCCCAGGAACAGAGCCCTGGAACAGATCCCCGGAACAGATCCCCGGAACAGAGCCCAGGTTCAGAGCCCCGGCACAGAGCCCCGGAACAGAGCCCAGGAACAGATCCCCGGAACAGATCCCAGGTTCAGAGCCCCGGAACAGAGCCCAGGAGCAGATCCCCGTAACAGAGCCCAGGTTCAGAGCCCAGGTACAGAGCCCAGGAACAGAGCCCAGGTAGAGAGACCAGGAACAGAGTCCAGGAACAGAGCCCTGTAACAGAGCTCAGGTACAGAACCCCGGAACAGATCCCCGGAACAGAGCCCAGGAACAGAGCCCAGGTTCAGAGCCCAGGAAGAGAGCCCAGGTTCAGAGCCCAGGAACAGAGCCCCAGAACAGAGCTCAGGTACAGAGCCCAGGTTCAGAGCCCAGGAACAGAGCCCATGTACAGAGCCCAGGTTCAGAGCCCCGGAACAGAGCCCAGGTTCAGAGCCCCGGAACAGAGCTCAGGTACAGAGCCCAGGAACAGAGCCCAGGAACAGAGCCTAGGTACAGAGCCCTGGAACAGAGCCCAGGTTCAGAGCCCGGAACAGATCCCCAGGAACAGAGCCCAGGTTCAGAGCCCAGGTTCAGAGCCCTGGAACAGATCCCCGGAACAGATCCCCGGAACAGAGCCCCGGACCAGAGCCCCGGAACAGAGCCCCAGAACAGAGCTCAGGTACTGAGCACAGGTTCAGAGCCCAGGAACAGAGCCTAGGTACAGAGCCCAGGAACAGAACCCAGGTTCAGAGCCCTGGAACAGAGCCCCAGGTTCAGAGCCCAGGTTCAGAGCCCAGGTTCAGAGCCCTGGAACAGATCCCCGGAACAGAGCCCCGGACCAGAGCCCAGGTTCAGAGCCCAGGTTCAGAGCCCCGGAACAGATCCCCGGAACAGAGCCCCGGAACAGATCCCCGGAACAAAGCCCATGTACAGAGCCCAGGAACAGAGCCCCGGAACAGAGCCCCGGAACAGAGCCCAGGTTCAGAGCCCAGGAACAGAGCCCATGTACAGAGCCCAGGAACAGAGCCCATGTACAGAGCTCAGGTACAGTGCCCAGGAACAGAGCCCAGGTTCAGAGCCCCGGAACAGATCCCCGGAACAGAGCCCAGGTTCAGAGCCCCAGAACAGATCCCGGAACAGATCCCCGGAACAGATCCCAGGAACAGAACCCCGGAACAGATCTCCGGAACAGAGCCCAGGAACAGAGCCCAGGTTCAGAGCCCAGGTTCAGAGCCGAGGAACAGAGCCCCTGAACAGAGCCCAGGTTCATAGCCCCGGAACAGATCCCAGGAACAGAGCCCAGGAAGAGAGCCCAGATTCAGAGCCCAGGTTCAGAGCCACGGAACAGAGCCTAGGAACAGAGCCCAGGAAGAGAGCCCAGGTTCAGAGCCCAGGTTCAGATCCCAGGAACAGAGCCCCAGAACAGAGCTCAGGTACAGAGCACAGGTTCAGCGCACAGGTTCAGAGCCCAGGAACAGAGCCTAGGTACAGAGACCAGGAACAGAGCCCAGGTTCAGAGCCCCGGAACAGATCCTCAGGAACAGAGCCCAGGTTCAGAGCCCAGGTTCAGAGCCCAGGTTCAGAGCCCCGGAACAGAGCCCAGGTTCAGAGCCCAGGTTCAGAGCCCAGGTTCAGAGTCCTGGAACAGATCCCCGGAACAGAGCCCCAGATTCAGAGCCCCGGAACAGATCCCCGGAACAGAGCCCCGGAACAGAGCCCAGGAACAGATCCCCGGAACAGAGCCCATGTACAGAGCCCAGGAACAAAGCCCCGGAACAGAGCCCCGGAACAGAGCCCAGGTTCAGAGCCCAGGAACAGAGCCTAGGTACAGAGCCCTGGAACAGAGACCAGGTTCAGAGCCCCAGAACAGATCCCCAGGAACAGAGCCCAGGTTCAGAGCCCAGGTTCAGAGCCCTGGAACAGATCCCCGGAACAGATCCCCAGAACAGAGCCCAGGTTCAGAGCCCCGGCACAGAGCCCCGGAACAGAGCCCAGGAACAGATCCCCGGAACAGATCCCAGGTTCAGAGCCCAGGAACAGAGCCCAGGTTCAGAGCCCAGGAAGAGAGCCCAGGTTCAGAGCCCAGGTTCAGAGCCCAGGAACAGAGCCCCAGAACAGAGCTCAGGTACAGAGCCCAGGTTCAGAGCCCCGGAACAGAGCCCAGGTTCAGAGCCCCGAAACAGAGCTCAGGTACAGAGCCCAGGAACAGAGCCCAGGAACAGAGCCTAGGTACAGAGCCCTGGAACAGAGCCCAGGTTCAGAGCCCCGGAACAGATCCCCAGGAACAGAGCCCAGGTTCAGAGCCCAGGTTCAGAGCCCTGGAACAGATCCCCGGAACAGATCCCCGGAACAGAGCCCCGGACCAGAGCCCAGGAACAAAGCCCCGGAACAGAGCCCCGGAACAGAGCCCAGGTTCAGAGCCCAGGAACAGAGCCTAGGTACAGAGCCCTGGAACAGAGACCAGGTTCAGAGCCCCAGAACAGATCCCCAGGAACAGAGCCCAGGTTCAGAGCCCAGGTTCAGAGCCCTGGAACAGATCCCCGGAACAGATCCCCAGAACAGAGCCCAGGTTCAGAGCCCCGGCACAGAGCCCCGGAACAGAGCCCAGGAACAGATCCCCGGAACAGATCCCAGGTTCAGAGCCCCGGAACAGAGCCCAGGAGCAGATCCCGTAACAGAGCCCAGGTTCAGAGCCCAGGTACAGAGCCCAGGAACAGAGCCCAGGTAGAGAGACCAGGAACAGAGTCCAGGAACAGAGCCCTGTAACAGAGCTCAGGTACAGAACCCCGGAACAGATCCCCGGAACAGAGCCCAGGAACAGAGCCCAGGTTCAGAGCCCAGGAAGAGAGCCCAGGTTCAGAGCCCAGGTTCAGAGCCCAGGAACAGAGCCCAGGTTCAGAGCCCAGGTTCAGAGCCCAGGAACAGAGCCCCAGAACAGAGCTCAGGTACAGAGCCCAGGTTCAGAGCCCCGGAACAGAGCCCAGGTTCAGAGCCCCAAACAGAGCTCAGGTACAGAGCCCAGGAACAGAGCCCAGGAACAGAGCCTAGGTACAGAGCCCTGGAACAGAGCCCAGGTTCAGAGCCCCGGAACAGATCCCCAGGAACAGAGCCCAGGTTCAGAGCCCAGGTTCAGAGCCCTGGAACAGATCCCCGGAACAGATCCCCGGAACAGAGCCCCGGACCAGAGCCCCGGAACAGAGCCCCAGAACAGAGCTCAGGTACTGAGCACAGGTTCAGAGCCCAGGAACAGAGCCTAGGTACAGAGCCCGGGAACAGAACCCAGGTTCAGAGCCCTGGAACAGATCCCTAGGTTCAGAGCCCAGGTTCAGAGCCCAGGTTCAGAGCCCTGGAACAGATCCCCGGAACAGAGCCCCGGACCAGAGCCCAGGTTCAGAGCCCAGGTTCAGAGCCCCGGAACAGATCCCCGGAACAGAGCCCCGGAACAGAGCCCCGGAACAGATCCCCGGAACAAAGCCCATGTACAGAGCCCAGGAACAGAGCCCCGGAACAGAGCCCCGGAACAGAGCCCAGGTTCAGAGCCCAGGAACAGAGCCCATGTACAGAGCCCAGGAACAGAGCCCATGTACAGAGCTCAGGTACAGTGCCCAGGAACAGAGCCCAGGTTCAGAGCCCCAGAACAGATCCCCGGAACAGATCCCAGGAACAGAACCCCGGAACAGAGCCCCGGAACAGAGCTCAGGTACAGAGCCCAGGAACAGAGCCCAGGTTCAGAGCCCCGGAACAGAGCCCCAGAACAGATCCCCGGAACAGAGCCCAGGATCAGAGCCCAGGTTCAGAGTCACGGAACAGATCCCAGGAACAGAGCCCAGGAACAGTGCCCAGGAAGAGAGCCCAGGTTCAGAGCCCTGGAACAGATCCCCGGAACAGAGCCCCGGACCAGAGCCCAGGTTCAGAGCCCAGGTTCAGAGCCCCGGAACAGATCCCCGGAACAGAGCCCCGGAACAGATCCCCGGAACAAAGCCCATGTACAGAGCCTAGGTACAGAGCCCTGGAACAGAGACCAGGTTCAGAGCCCCAGAACAGATCCCCAGGAACAGAGCCCAGGTTCAGAGCCCAGGTTCAGAGCCCTGGAACAGATCCCCGGAACAGATCCCCAGAACAGAGCCCAGGTTCAGAGCCCCGGCACAGAGCCCCGGAACAGAGCCCAGGAACAGATCCCCGGAACAGATCCCAGGTTCAGAGCCCCGGAACAGAGCCCAGGAGCAGATCCCCGTAACAGAGCCCAGGTTCAGAGCCCAGGTACAGAGCCCAGGAACAGAGCCCAGGAACAGAGAGAGACCAGGAACAGAGTCCAGGAACAGAGCCCTGTAACAGAGCTCAGGTACAGAACCCCGGAACAGATCCCCGGAACAGAGCCCAGGAACAGAGCCCAGGTTCAGAGCCCAGGAAGAGAGCCCAGGTTCAGAGCCCAGGTTCAGAGCCCAGGAACAGAGCCCAGGTTCAGAGCCCAGGTTCAGAGCCCAGGAACAGAGCCCCAGAACAGAGCTCAGGTACAGAGCCCAGGTTCAGAGCCCCGGAACAGAGCCCAGGTTCAGAGCCCCGAAACAGAGCTCAGGTACAGAGCCCAGGAACAGAGCCCAGGAACAGAGCCTAGGTACAGAGCCCTGGAACAGAGCCCAGGTTCAGAGCCCCGGAACAGATCCCCAGGAACAGAGCCCAGGTTCAGAGCCCAGGTTCAGAGCCCTGGAACAGATCCCCGGAACAGATCCCCGAACAGAGCCCCGGACCAGAGCCCCGGAACAGAGCCCCAGAACAGAGCTCAGGTACTGAGCACAGGTTCAGAGCCCAGGAACAGAGCCTAGGTACAGAGCCCGGGAACAGAACCCAGGTTCAGAGCCCTGGAACAGATCCCTAGGTTCAGAGCCCAGGTTCAGAGCCCAGGTTCAGAGCCCTGGAACAGATCCCCGGAACAGAGCCCCGGACCAGAGCCCAGGTTCAGAGCCCAGGTTCAGAGCCCCGGAACAGATCCCCGGAACAGAGCCCCGGAACAGAGCCCCGGAACAGATCCCCGGAACAAAGCCCATGTACAGAGCCCAGGAACAGAGCCCCGGAACAGAGCCCCGGAACAGAACAGAGCCCAGGAACAGAGCCCATGTACAGAGCCCAGGAACAGAGCCCATGTACAGAGCTCAGGTACAGTGCCCAGGAACAGAGCCCAGGTTCAGAGCCCCAGAACAGATCCCCGGAACAGATCCCAGGAACAGAACCCCGGAACAGAGCCCCGGAACAGAGCTCAGGTACAGAGCCCAGGAACAGAGCCCAGGTTCAGAGCCCCGGAACAGAGCCCCAGAACAGATCCCCGGAACAGAGCCCAGGATCAGAGCCCAGGTTCAGAGTCACGGAACAGATCCCAGGAACAGAGCCCAGGAACAGTGCCCAGGAAGAGAGCCCAGGTTCAGAGCCCTGGAACAGATCCCCGGAACAGAGCCCCGGACCAGAGCCCAGGTTCAGAGCCCAGGTTCAGAGCCCCGGAACAGATCCCCGGAACAGAGCCCCGGAACAGATCCCCGGAACAAAGCCCATGTACAGAGCCCAGGAACAGAGCCCCGGAACAGAGCCCCGGAACAGAGCCCAGGTTCAGAGCCCAGGAACAGAGCCCATGTACAGAGCCCAGGAACAGAGCCCATGTACAGAGCTCAGGTACAGTGCCCAGGAACAGAGCCCAGGTTCAGAGCCCCGGAACAGATCCCCGGAACAGAGCCCAGGTTCAGAGCCCCAGAACAGATCCCCGGAACAGATCCCCGGAACAGATCCCAGGAACAGAACCCCGGAACAGATCTCCGGAACAGAGCCCAGGAACAGAGCCCAGGTTCAGAGCCCAGGTTCAGAGCCGAGGAACAGAGCCCCTGAACAGAGCCCAGGTTCATAGCCCCGGAACAGATCCCAGGAACAGAGCCCAGGAAGAGAGCCCAGATTCAGAGCCCAGGTTCAGAGCCACGGAACAGAGCCTAGGAACAGAGCCCCGGAACAGAGCCCAGGTTCAGAGCCCAGGTTCAGAGAGCCCAGGTTCAGAGCCCCGGAACAGAGCCCAGGTTCAGAGCCCAGGTTCAGAGCCCAGGTTCAGAGTCCTGGAACAGATCCCCGGAACAGAGCCCAGATTCAGAGCCCCGGAACAGATCCCCGGAACAGAGCCCCGGAACAGAGCCCTGGAACAGATCCCCGGAACAGAGCCCATGTACAGAGCCCAGGAACAAAGCCCCGGAACAGAGCCCCGGAACAGAGCCCAGGTTCAGAGCCCAGGAACAGAGCCCATGTACAGAGCCCAGGAACAGAGCCCCAGAACAGAGCTCAGGTACAGAGCCCAGGTTCAGAGCCCCGGAACAGAGCCCCGGAACAGAGCCTAGGTTCAGAGCCCAGGTTCAGAGCCCCGGAACAGAGCCCCGGAACAGAGCCCCGGAACAGAGCCCATGTTCAGAGCCCCGGGATCAGATCCCCAGGAACAGAGCCCAGGAAGAGAGCCCAGGTTCAGAGCCCAGGTTCATAGCCACGGAACAGATCCCAGGAACAGAGCCCAGGAACAGAGCCAAGGAAGAGAACAGAGCCCAGGTTCAGAGCCCAGGTTCAGAGCCCCGGAACAGAGCCCCGGAATAGAGTCCCGGAACAGAGCCCAGGAACAGAGCCCCGGATCAGAGCCCAGGTTCAGAGCCCGGGAACAGAGCCCCGGAACAGAGCCCCGGAATAGAGTCCCGGAACAGAGCCCAGGAACAGAGCCCCGGATCAGAGCCCAGGTTCAGAGCCCAGGTTCATAGCCCAGGTTCAGAGCCCCGGGATCAGATCCCCAGAACAGAGCCCCGGAACAGAGCCCCGGAACAGATCCCAGGAAAATATCCCCGGAACGAGCCCCGGAACAGAGCTCCGGAACAGAGCCCAGGAACAGATCCCCGGAACAGAGCGCAGGTTCGGAGCCCCGGAACAGAGCCCAGGAACAGATCCCTGGAACAGAGCCCCGGAACAGATCCCTGGAACAGAGCCCAGGAACAGATCCCGGGAACAGAGCCCCGGAACACAGCCCAGGTTCAGAGCCCCGGAACAGATCCCAGGATCAGAGTCCAGGAAGAGAGCCCTGTAACAGAGCCCAGGAACAGAGCCCAGGTTCAGAGCCGAGGAACAGAGCCCCTGAACAGAGCCCAGGTTCAGAACCCCGGAACAGATCCCAGGAACAGAGCCCAGGAAGAGAGCCCAGGAAGAGAGCCCAGGTACAGAGCCCGAGTTCAGAGCCCCGGAACAGATCCCCGGAACAGAGCCCAGGAACAGAGTCCAGGAAGAGAGCCCAGGTTCAGAGTCCAGGAAGAGAGCCCTGTAACAGAGCTCAGGTTCAGAGCCCCGGAACATATCCCAGGAACAGAGCCCAGGAAGAGAGCCCAGGTTCAGAGCCCAGGTTCAGAGCCACGGAACAGATCCCAGGAACAGAGCCCAGGAACAGAGCCCAGGAAGAGAGCCCAGGTTCAGAGCCCAGGAACAGAGCCCCAGAACAGAGCTCAGGTACAGAGCCCAGGTTCAGAGCCCCGGAACAGATCCCCGGAACAGATCCCCGAAACAGATCCCCGGAACAGATCCCTGGAACAGAGCCCCGGAACAGATCCCCGGAACAGAGCCCAGGTTCAGAGCCCCGGAACAGAGCCCAGGAACAGAGCCCAGGTTCAGAGCCCAGCTTCAGAGCTCAGGTTCAGAGCCCTGGAACAGATCCCTGGAACAGAGCCCCGGAACAGAGTCCAGGAACAGAGCCCAGGTTCAGAGCCCAGGAACAGATCCCCGGAACAGAGCCCCGGAACAGAGCCCAGGTTCAGAACCCAGGTTCAGACCCCGGAACAGATCCCCGGAACAGAGCCCCGGAACAGAGCCCAGGTTCAGAGCCCAGGTTCAGAGCCCAGGTTCAGAGCCCAGGTTCAGAGCCCCGGAACAGAGCCCAGGTTCAGAGCCCAGGTTCAGAGCCCCGGAACAGATCCCCGGAACAGAGCCCCGGAACAGAGCCCAGGAACAGAGCCCAGGTTCAGAGTCCAGGTTCAGAGCCGAGGAACAGAGCCCCTGAACAGAGCCCAGGTTCAGAGCCCGGAACAGAGCCCAGGAACAGAGCCCAGGTTCAGTGCCCAGGAACAGAGCCCAGGTAGAGATCCCAGCAACAGAGCCCAGGTAGAGAGCCCAGGAACAAAGCCCCAGAACAGAGCTCAGGTACAGAGCCCAGGTTCAGAGCCCAGGAACAGAGCCCCGGAACAGAGCCCAGGAACAGAGCCCAGGTACAGAGCCCAGGAACAATGCCCCGGAACAGAGCTCAGGTACAGAGCCCAGGTTCAGAGCCCAGGAACAGAGCCCAGGTACAGAGCCCAGGAACAGAGGAAAGAGGAATAGAGGAAAGGATAGAGGGATAGAGGAGAGGAAAGAAGGATAGAGGAGAGGAAAGAGGGATAGAGGAGAGGAATGAAGGATAGAGAGGAAGGAAGGATAGAGGAGAGGAAAGCGGACAACTTGTCTGTCCTACCAACAGCCCAAAATGATTTCACAAAAAAGACTTGGAACCCCTTTTCACAATTGGCCCTACATTGTCCCCCTCCTCGCCCCTTTCCCTCCTCCTACCCCAGCCCCCTTCCCTCTCCTCCACAGCTGCCCCTACCTCTCCTCTCGTCTGACTCTGCGTTGTGGATGAAAGGCCCATCAAAAGTATCACTGGCTGCATTTACAAGTGAATGAAGCCTGATAATGGAGCAGTTAGGGGGAGAATGGGCCGAGGCCCGGGAAGACTCACAGATGTTGGTGTTGCTGGAGAGGGAAGGAGGGAGGGACAGAAGGAGAGAGGAAATAAAGGAAAGACGGGGCTCCAATAGCATTGTTACTGAGGAAAAACTGGAAGGAGAGAGGGGAGAGGAGGGTGGGGGAGCGGGCTGTTTTATACCCGATTTGCATCGGAGAAGGACGGGGGGTTGTGTGTGGGCCAAATTGAGGGGCCAAGGCAACCAGGCAGGCAAGGAGGGCTGTAGGGAGTGAGGCAAGGAGGGCTGTAGGGAGTAGGGGAAGGAGGGACGTAAGGAGTGAGACTGCCTCTGGGTAGGTCTGGATACTGGCTGCCTCTGGGTAGGTCTGGATACTGGCTGCCTCTGGGTAGGTCTGGATACTGGCTGCCTCTGGGTAGGTCTGGATACTGGCTGCCTCTGGGTAGGTCTGGATACTGGCTGCCTCTGGGTAGGTCTGGATACTGGCTTACACTGGGTAGGTCTGGATACTGCTGCCTCTGGGTAGGTCTGGAAACTGGCTGCCTCTGGATAGGTCTGGATATTGCTGCCTCTGGGTAGGTCTGGAAACTGGCTGCCTCTGGGTAGGTCTGGATACTGGCTGCCTCTAGGTAGGTCTCGATACTGGCTGCCTCTGGGTAGGTCTGGATACTGGATGCCTCTGGGTAGGTCTGGATACTGGATGCCTCTGGGTAGGTCTGGATACTGGATGCCTCTGGGTAGGTCTGGATACTGGCTGCCTCTGGGTAGGTCTGGATACTGGCTGCCTCTGGGTAGGTCTGGATACTGGCTGGGTAGGTATGGATACTGGCTGCCTCTGGATAGGTCTGGATACTGGCTGGGTATGTCTGGATACTGGCTGCCTCTGGGTAGGTCTGGATACTGGCTGCCTCTGGGTAGGTCTGGATACTGGCTGCCTCTGGGTAGGTCTGGATACTGGCTGCCTCTGGGTAGGTCTGGATACTGGATGCCTCTGGGTAGGTCTGGATACTGGCTGCCTCTGGGTAGGTCTGGATACTGGATGCCTCTGGGTAGGTCTGGATACTGGCTGCCTCTGGGTAGGTCTGGATACTGGCTGCCTCTGGGTAGGTCTGGATACTGGCTGGGTAGGTCTGGATACTGGCTGCCTCTGGATAGGTCTGGATACTGGCTGGGTATGTCTGGATACTGGCTGCCTCTGGGTAGGTCTGGATACTGGCTGCCTCTGGGTAGGTCTGGATACTGGCAATCCTCTGGGTAGGTCTGGATACTGGCTGCCTCTGGGTAGGTCTGGATACTGGATGCCTCTGGGTAGGTCTGGATACTGGCTGCCTCTGGGTAGGTCTGGATACTGGCTGGGTAGGTCTGGATACTGGCTGTCTCTGGGTAGGGGTCATAAGAGCGGTAACACACACCTCCTTCTCCCTTTTCACTGGCATTAGGAAGAAAGGGAGGAGATATATTAAACTAACAAAGTCCTCTATGCACGTGACAGTTTGGTTTTGTTTCGTGACATGGAAGATGAAGAGAAAAGAGATCAGAGGACGGCAGAACTACTACATCTCCCATCCCTCACTGGATGTAGCCTGTTCTAAACCATCAAGAACTGAATTTAAACTGAGTTCAGTTGGTGGTCTGTTTTCAACAGAACCGAACAGAATCAGTCAGTACAGCATACTCAGGGCCTACCCTTGGCCTTCAAAAGTGTCTCTTTTTATTTATTAAAGAGTAAATGAGAATAAATATTCATTGACACTAGATCTGTTTTCAAAAATATTGTTGATAAACAGGATGTACTTACAGGGCTCTGATTGGTCTTGAAGGGTGACAAAATGCTCCTTCACACCATCAAACAGTAGCACCGCCACTCCCCTAGGAAGTAAAGGACATTCAATCACATAGTTGTTCCATAGTAATTACATATTTTGGCACAGAGTCACTGCAGTGTCATATTGAATTGATAAATAAAATGTGCAACTAGGATGGTATCAGATTAACTTAATCTGGCATTAGAGCGCCTGGTGGTGAGTTAAACCCAGAGCAAGAGAACAGGTTGTGGAGACTAGACACGCTGAAGAATAATGAAGAATAGGAGACATGGTGAAGAACGGGGGAAGAAGAGAGAGAGGAGGAGAGGGGAGACACTGGCGAATAGGGAGTTGAGGAGAGGGGAGACACTGGAGAATAGAGAGAGGGAGAGAGGGGAGACACTGGAGAATAGAGAGAGGGAGAGAGGGGAGACACTGGTAATAGAGAGAGAGAGAGAGGGGAGACACTGGAGAATAGAGAGAGGGAGAGAGGGAGACACTGGAGAATAGGGAGAGAGAGGAGACACTGGAGAATAGGGAGAGAGAGAGAGGGAGACACTGGAGAATAGAGAGAGGGAGAGAGGGGAGACACTGGAGAATAGGGAGTTGAGGAGAGGGGAGACACTGGAGAATAGAGAGAGGGAGAGAGGGGAGACAATGGAGAATAGAGAGAGGGAGAGAGGGAGACACTGGAGAATAGAGAGAGGGAGAGAGAGAGAGGGGGAGACACTGGAGAATAGAGAGAGAGAGAGAGAGAGAGAGAGGGGAGACACTGGAGAATAGAGAGAGGGAGAGAGAGAGAGAGAGAGAGAGAGAGAGAGAGGGGGAGACACTGGAGAATAGAGAGAGAGAGAGAGAGGGGAGACACTGGAGAATAGAGAGAGGGAGAGAGAGGGAGAGAGGGGAGACACTGGAGAATAGGGAGTTGAGGAGAGGGGAGACACTGGAGAATAGGGAGAGAGAGAGAGGGGAGACACTGGAGAATAGAGAGAGAGAAAGAGAGAGGGGAGACACTGGAGAATAGAGGGAGAGAGAGAGGGGAGACACTGGAGAATAGAGAGAGGGAGAGAGGGGAGACACTGGAGAATAGAGAGAGAGAGAGAGGGGGAGACAGAGAGAGAGAGAGAGGAGACACTGGAGAATAGGAAGATGGGGAGAGGGGAGACACTGGAGAATAGAGAGATGGGGAGAGGGGAGACACTGGAGAATAGAGAGAGAGAGAGAGAGGGGAGACACTGGAGAATAGAGAGAGAGTGAGAGGGGTGACACTGGAGAATAGAGAGGGAGAGAGAGAGGGGGAGAGAGGGGGAGACACTGGAGAATAGAGAGAGAGAGAGAGGGGAGACACTGGAGAATAGAGAGAGAGGGAGACACTGGAGAAAAGAGAGAGAGAGAGAGAGAGAGAGAGAGAGAGAGAGAGAGAGAGGGAGACACTGGAGAAAAGAGAGAGATGGGAGACACTGGAGAATAGAGAGAGAGGGGAGACACTGGAGAAAAGAGAGAGAGAGAGATAGAGGGGAGACACTGGAGAATAGAGAGAGAGGGGAGACACGAGAATAGAGAGAGAGGGGAGACACTGGAGAATAGAGAGAGGGGGAGACACTGGAGAATAGTGAGAGGGAGAGAGGGGAGACACTGGAGAATAGAGAGAGGGAGAGAGGGGAAACACTGGAGAATAGAGAGAGGGAGAGAGGGGAGACACTGGAGAATAGAGAGAGGGAGAGAGAGAGAGGGGGAGACACTGGAGAATAGAGAGAGAGAGAGAGAGGGGAGACACTGGAGAATAGAGAGAGGGAGAGAGAGGGAGACACTGGAGAATAGAGAGAGGGAGAGAGAGAGAGAGGGAGACACTGGAGAATAGAGAGAGGGAGAGAGAGGGAGACACTGGAGAATAGAGAGAGGGAGTGAGAGAGAGAGAGAGAGAGAGAGGGGAGACACTGGAGAATAGAGAGAGGGAGAGAGGGAGACACTGGAGAATAGAGAGAGAGTGAGAGAGAGAGGGAGAGAGGGGAGACACTGGAGAATAGAGAGAGGGAGAGAGGGGAGACACTGGAGAATAGAGAGAGAGAGAGAGCGGAGACACTGAGAAAAGAAAAGAGAGAGAGAGAGAGAGAGAGAGAGAGAGATAGACGGGAGACACTGGAGAATAGAGAGAGAGGGGAGACACTGGAGAATAGAGAGAGAGGGGAGACACTGGAGAAAAGAGAGAGAGAGAGGTTAGACACTGGAGAATAGAGAGAGAGGGGAGACACTGGAGAAAAGAGAGAGAGAGAGAGGGGAGACACTGGAGAATAGAGAGAGGGAGGGGAGACACTAGAGAATAGGGAGTGGATCCTGGACTTCCTGACTGGTCACCCCCAGGTGGTGAGGGTAGGTAGCAACACATCTGCCACGCTGATCCTCAACACTGGGGCTCCCCAGGTGTGCGTGCTCAGTCCCTTCCTGTACTCCCTATTCACCCACGACTGCATGGCCAGGCACGACTCCAACACCATCATTAAGTTAGCAGTGGTAGGCCTGATCACCGACAACAACGAGACAGCCTATCAGGAGGAGGTCAGAGACTTGGCTGGGTGGTGCCAGAATAACAACCTATCCCTCAACGTAACCAAGACTAAGGAGATGATTGTGGACTACAGGAGAAGGAGGACCGAGCACGCCCCCATTCTCATCGACGGGGCTGTAGTGGAGCAGGTTGAGAGCTTCAAGTTCCTTGGTGTCCACGTCAACAACAAACTATTATGGCCCAAACACACCAAGACAGTCGTGAAGAGGGCACAACAAAGCCTATTCCCCCTCAGGAAACTAAAACGATTTGGCATGGGTCCTGAGATCCTTAAAAGGTTCTACAGCTGCAACATCGAGAGCATGGTTGCATCACTGCCTGATACAGCAATTGCTCGGCCTCCGACCTCAAGGCACAACAGAGGGTAGTGTGTATGGCCCAGTACATCACTGGGGCTAAACTGCCTGCCATCCAGGACCTCTACACCAGGCGGTGTCAGAGGAAGGACCTAAAAATGGTCAAGACCCCAGCCACCCCAGTCATACACTGTTCTCTCTACTACCGCATGGAAAGCAGTACCGGAGTGCCAAGTCTAGGACAAAAAGGCTTCTCAACAGTTTTTACCCCCAAGTCATAAGACTCCTGAACAGGTAATCAAATGGCTACCCGGACTGCTGTTACTCTCTGATCATATATTCATAGTCACTTTAACTATACATTCATGTACATACTACCTCAATTGGCTCAACCAACCAGTGCTCCCGCACATTGGCTAACCAGGCTATCTGCATTGTCCCACCACCCGTCAACCCCTCTTTTTACGCTACTTCTACTCTCTGTTCATCATATATGCATAGTCACTTTAACCATATCTACATGTACATACTACCTCAATCAGCCTGACTAACCGGTGTCTGTATGTAGCCTCGCTACTGTATATAGCCTCGCTGCTTTTAAAGCCTCGCTACTGTATATAGCCTCACTACTGTATATAGCCTCACTACTGTATATAGCCTCTCTACTGTATATAGCCTCTCTACTGTATATAGCCTCACTACTGTATATAGCCTCGCTACTGTATATAGCTTCTCTACTGTACATAGCCTCTCTACTGTATATAGTCTCTCTACTGTATATAGCCTCGCTACTGTATATAGTCTCGCTACTGTATGTAGCCTCACTACTGTATGTAGCCTCTCTACTGTATATAGCCTCTCTACTGTATGTAGCCTCTCTACTGTATATAGCCTCTCTACTGTATATAGCCTTGCTGCTGTTATTTTTCACTATCTCTGTGTCGTTGTATCTGTCGAACTGCTTTGCTTCATCTTGGTCAGGTCGCAATTGTAAATGAGAACTTGTTCTCAATTTGCCTACCTAGTTAAATAAAGGTAAAATAAAAAATAAAAAATAAAAAAATTAATTACCTGTATTAACTGCACCTGTTTGAACTCGTTACCTGTATAAAAGACACCTGTCCACACACTCAATCAAACAGACTCCAGCCTCTCCACAATGGCCAAGACCAGAGAGCTGTGTAAGGACACCAGGGATAAATTTGTAGACCTGCACAAGCTGGGATGGGCTACAGGACAATAGGCAAGCAGCTTGGTGAGAAGGCAACAACTGTTGGCACAATTATTATAAAATGGAAGAAGTTCAAGGTGACGGTCAATCACCCTCAGTCTGGGGCTCCATGCAAGATCTCACCTCGTGGGGCATCAATGATCATGAGGAAGGTGAGGGATCAGCCCAGAACTACACGGCAGGACCTGGTCAATGACCTGAAGAGAGCAGGGACCACAGTCTCAAAGAAAACCATTAGTAACACACTACGCCGTCATGGATTAAAATCCTGCAGCGCACGCAAGGTCCCCCTGCTCAAGCCAACGCATGTCCAGGCCCGTCTGAAGTTTGCCGATGACCATCTGGACGATCCAGAGGAGGAATGGGAGAAGGTCATGTGGTCTGATGAGACAAAAATAGAGCTTTTTGGTCTAAACTCTACTCACCGTGTTTGGAGGAAGAAGAAGGATGAGTACAACCCCAAGAACACCATCCCAACCGTGAAGCATGGAGGTGGAAACATCATTCTTTGGGGATGCTTTTCTGTAAAGGGGACAGGACGACTGCACCGTATTGAGGGGAGGATGGATGGGGCCATGTATCACGAGATCTTGGCCAACAACCTCCTTCCCTCAGTAAGAGCATTGCAGATGGGTCGTGGCTGGGTCGTACAGCATGACAACGACCCGAAACACACAGCCAGGGCAACTAAGGAGTGGCTCCGTAAGAAGTATCTCAAGGTCCTGGAGTGGCCTAGCCAGTCTCCAGACCTGAACCCAAAATAAAATCTTTGGAGGGAGCTGAAAGTCCGTATTGCCAAGCGACAGCCCCGAAACCTGAAGGATCTGGAGAAGGTCTGTATGGAGGAGTGGGCCAAAATCCCTGCTGCAGTGTGTGCAAACCTGGTCAAGAACTACAGGAAACGTATGATCTCTGTAATTGCAAACAAAGGTGTATGTACCAAATATTAAGTTCTGCTTTTCTGATGTATCAAATACTTATGTCATGCAATAAAATGCTAATTAATTACTTAAAAATAATACAATGTGATTTTCTGGATTTTTGTTTTAGATTCCGTCTCTCACAGTTGAAGTGTACCTATGATTTAAAAAATACAGACCTCTACATGCTTTATAAGTAGGAAAACCTGCAAAATTGGCAGTATACACTGATTCGGTGAGGGAGTTTATTAGCAAGTGCATCGGTGATGTTGTACCCACGGTGACAATTAAAAACTTCCCCAATCAGAAACCGTGGAGTGATGGCAGCGTTCACGCAAAACTGAAAGTGCGAACCACTGCTTTTAATCATGGCAAGGCGACCGGAAATATGACTGAATACAAACAGTGTAGCTATTCCCTCAAACAAGCTAAGTGTCAGTATAGAGACAAAGTAGAGTCGCAATTCAACGGCTCAGACACGAGAGGTATGTGGCAGGCTCTACAGTCAATCACAGATTACAAAAAGAAAACCAGCCCCGTCGTGGACACCGATGTCTTGCTCCCAGACAAACTTAACAACTTCTTTGCTCGCTTTGAGGACAATACAGTGCCACTGACACGACCCGCTACCAAAACCTGCAGGCTCTCTTTTGCCAACGTGAGTAAAATATTTAAACGTGTTAACCATCGCAAGGCTGCTGGACCAGATGGCATCCCCAGCTGCGTCCTCAGAGCATGTGCAGACCAGCTAGCTGGTGTGTTTATGGACATATTCAATCAATCCCTATCCCAGTCTGCTGTTCCCACATGCAGACTGGGATAAGAGGGCCACCATTGTTCCTGTTCCCAAGAAAGCTATAGTAACTGATCTAAACGACTATCACCCTGTAGCACTCACTTCAATCATCATGAAGTGCTTTGAGAGACTAGTCAAGGATCATATCACCTCCACCCTATCTGACACTAGACCCACTCCAATTTGCTTACCGACCCAAAAGGTCCACAGACGACGCAATCACAATCACACTGCACACTGCCCTAACCCATCAGAACAAGAGGAATACCTATGTAAGAATGCTGTTCATCGATTACAGCTCAGCATTTAACACCATAGTACCCTCCAAACTCGTCATTAACCCTGGGTCTCGACCCCGCCATGTGCAACTTGGTCCTGGACTTTCTGATAGGAAACAACATCTCAACCTCAACACTGGGGCCCCACAAGGGTGCGTTCTCAGCCCTCTCCTGTACTCCCTGTTTACCCACGACTATGTGGCCATGCACGCCTCCAACTCAATCATCAAGTTTGCAGACAACACAACAGTGGCAGGCTTGATAGCCAACAACGATGAGACGACCTACAGGGAGGAGGTGAGGGCCCTAGGAGTGTGGTGTCAGGAAAATAATCTCACACTCAATGTCAACAAAAAAAGGAGATGATCATGGACTTCAGGAAACAGCAGAGGGAGCACCCCCCTATCCACATCGATGGGACAGCAGTGGAGAAGGTGGAAAGTTGTAAGTTCCTCTGCGTACACATCACGGACAAACTGAACAGACAGCGTAGTGAAGAAGGCGCATCAGCGCTTCTTCAATCTCAGGAGGCTGAAGAAATTTGGCTTGTCACCAAAAACACTCACAAACTTTTACAGATGCACAACTGAGAGAATCCTGTCGGGCTGCATCACAGCCTGGTACGGCAACAGCTCCGCCCACAACCGTAAGGTTTTCCAGAGGGTAGTGAGGTCTGCACAACGCATCACCTGGGGCAAACTACCTGCCCTCCAGGACACCTACACCACCCGATGTCACAGGAAGGCCGAAAAGATCATCAAGGACAACAACCAGCCGAGCCACTGCCTGTTCACCCTGCTATCATCCAGAAGGTGAGGTCAGTACAGGTGCATCAAAGCTGGGACCGAGAGACTGAAAAACAGCTTCTATCTCAAGGCCATCAGACTGTTAAACAGTCATCACTAACATAGAGAGGCTGCTGTCAACATAAATACTCTAATCTCTGGCCTCTTTAATAAATGGACTTAATAAAGGTATCACTAGTCTCTTTAAATAACGCCACTTTAATAATGTTTACATATCCTACATTACTCATAACATATGTATATACTGTTCTATACCATCTACTGCATCTTGTCTATGCTGTCCGGCCATCGCTCATCCATATATTTATATGTACATGTTCTTATTCATTCCTTTACACTTGTGTGTATAAGGTAGTTGTTGTGAAATTGTTAGACTACTTGTTAGATATTACTGCACGGTCGGAACTAGAAGCACAAGCATTTAGCTACACTCGCATTAACATCTGCTAACCATGTGTATGTGACCAATAACATTTGATTTGATTTGTTATAGCAGCAAAGGGGTGACCAACTCCATAGCAATGCCCATGATTTTGGAATGAGATGTTCAACGACCAGGTGTCCACTTTGGGGACCCCCTCATAACTCGAGTGAGATAAAAAAATATATATATATAGCTTACTTTGGAGGTGAAGACAACTACATGACGTGGCCAAGAGTCAAACATCTCATTCCAAAGTACAAAGATGACTGGGAGAAAGAGGGTGGAGAGTAAAAGAGGACAGATCAGATGGGGATGGAGGCAAAGATAGAGTGTGTCTACTGCAGGTGCAGAACGGGTCCATATAAAGAGAGCTCACATTGCCTGGAGAATGATGTTCTGGTGCTGAGCTGGCTAAGAGCCCAGAGTCTATCTGTCTGAGTGTGTCTCTCTCTCAAAGCATTCATCCCTGTCCCATGAGGGGTTTTCAAACTTTCTGGGAGCCCTTTCGTGATCGCAAGTTCATCAGGGACATCCTCATAACTCAAGTGAGATTTTTTTTAAATAGATTACTTTGGAGGTGACTAAGGCCAAAAGTACAGTGACTTTGGAAAGTATTCAGACATTTTGTTACATTACAGCCTTCTTCTAAAATTTATGAAATCGTTTTCCCCCTCTCATCAATCTACACACAATAACCCACAATGACAAGTCCGGGCTCTGGCTGGGTCACTCAAGGACATTCAGAGACCACTCATGCGTTGTCTTGGCTGAAGCCACTCATGCGTTGTCTTGGCTGTGTGCTTAGTGTTGTTGTCCGTTTGGAAGCTGAATCTTCGCCCCAGTCTGAGGTCCTGAGCGCTCTGGAGCAGGTTTTCATCAAGGATCTCTCTCTGTACTTTTCTCCGTTCATCTTTCCCTCAATTCTACCTATTATCCCAGTCCCTGCCCTGATGAACATCCCCACACCATGATGCTGCCACCACTTCACTGTAGGGATGGTGCCAGGTTTCTTCCAGACGTGACACTTGACATTCAGGCCAAAGAGTTCAACGTTGGTTTCAGAGTCCATTGGGTTCCTTTTGGCATACTCCAAGTGATTGCTCAGTTCGGTCAGGCAGCCAGCTCTAAGAAGAGTCTTGGTGGTTCCAAATATCTTCTGGCTGACATAGCTGAATCCACTAATTTGAAGTGGTGTCCACATACTTTTGAAAATGGAGTGTATTTGAAAACAGACTTAAAACTATTTGAATACAGATCTCAGAAAGTGACTACTTTTTAAAACTATTTAAATAGAGATCTGAGAAAGCAACTAAAAAAAATGTCAATACAGATCTCAGGAAGTGACTATTTTTCTGAAACTATTGGATTGGCTGCCTTCAACAAATGTCAGGGCTCTATCTGGAACTGCATGTCGAAGATAGAAATATAACTAGTAAAGCCTATTCCATTCCAATACAGTGCCTTTTGTTTGCAGATGGCACCGGAGAATATGGCAGACGTTTTACGTGCCCCCAGCCGATTGTGTTTATTTGTTTGCAACTTATTTTTAAACTTATTTTGTACATAATGTTTTGCCCTACTGTCTCTTATGACCGGAAATAACTTCTATAACTGCGATCACTCACCATGGACTAGCAGAGTCCTCTTTTTCCTTTCACGACTCTGACGAGCCCTACGCGAAGGATATGCTGCTTCTTCGGGAACAGGCCCAATCCCCGTGATCTGCGTGAAGAGGATGCGGAGAAAGAGGGGTCGAAGGTTCGGCTGTATTCTGAGAATTCACAGGAGATCGAATATACCCCTGATGTTCTAATGTTAACATGCATGAAACCAAGGCTTTTACGGTTACAGAAGTCAACAAAAGAGAGCGCCTGGGGAATAGGTGTAGTGCTGGGGGGAAACAGGGCCTGGTTTAACCTCTACATCACCAGAGGAACAGAGGATGAGTAGGATCAGGGTACGGCTAAAGGCTATAAGAACTGGCCGTTTAGTGTGATGGAACAGAGAATAAAAGGAGCAGATTTCTGGGCATGGTAGAATAGATTCAGGGCATAATGAACAGACAACGTATGGTTGGATGTGAGTACAGTGGAGGTAAACCTAGGCATTGAGTGACAATGAGAGAGGTTGTGTCTCTGGAAGCACCAGTTAAGCCAGGTGAGGTCTCCACATGTGTGGGGGGTGGGACAAAAGAGCTATCTAAGGCATGTTGAGCGAGGATGGGGGCTCTACAGTGAAATAAAACAATAATAACTAACCGAAACAGGAGTAGACAAGGCGTATTGACATTAGGGAGAGGCATGTGTAGCCGAGTGAATATAGGGTCGAATGAGCAGCAATAGGTGAGTCAGGGAGCCGTTCAGTAGTCGCTACTACGCTAGGCGAGCGGGAGACATGGCGATTCAGAAAGCTAGCAGGCCGGGGATAGCAGATGGGCCATCGGCAACATCGCAATGGAAAAGCCTGTTGAAACCACCTCGGACAATTACGTTGGCAGACCAGTCGTGATGGATCGGCAAGGCTCCGTGTCGGCAATAAAGGGTCCAGGCCAATTGGCAAAAGAAGTATTGTAGCCCAAGAAATTGGCTGATGGACCTCTTCAGCTAGCCGGGAAATGGGCCTAGCTCGAGGCTAGCTCAAGGCTAACTGGTGCATGCTTCGGAACAGAGGTGTTAGCCAGCAATAGCCACTCGCTTTCAGCTAGCTAGCTGCGATGATCCATTGTAATGGTCCAGAGCTTGCGTCAGGAATCCGGTGATGTGGTAGAGAAAAGCAGTCAGATATGCTCTGGGTTGATATTGCGCTTTGCAGACTGGCAGGTATTGCTGCAAATGAGAACGTGTTCTCAGTCAACTTACCTGGTAAAATAACGGATAAATAAAAAATTAAAAAAATTGACTGAGCTGAAGCTGGCTGGTGTCTGAGTTAAGGGTGAAGACCGCTAGCAGTGGCTAACTGACTACTAGCTAGTAGCTAGTTAGCTGGCTAGCTTCTGATGGGGGTTCCAGTTCAAAAGTATAAAAATAGCAGATCCGTACCTCATTGTGTGAGGCGGGTCACAGGAAAGTATTTTCAGGTCATAGATGAAAAGTGACATTAAAATATATACAAAAAAACGAGGAAACCGACTATTTACACAGGACAAGACGGGACAAGACAAACACACGTCCGACTGCTATGCCATCTTGGATTTAGCCGCTGCACAGCTAAAAGGTTCTACAGCTGCACCACCGAGAGCATCCTGACTGGTTGCATCACTGCCTGGTATGGCAACTGCTCGGCCTCCGACCGCAAGGCACTACAGAGGGTATTACGAAATGCCCAGTACATCACTGAGGCCAAGCTTCCTGCCATCCAGGACCTCTATACCAGGAGGTGTCGGAGGAAGGCCCTAAAAATTGTCAACGACTCCAGTCACCCTAGTCATAGACTGTTCTCTCTGCTGTCGCACGGCAAGCGGAACCGGAGCGCCAAGTCTAGGTCCAAGAGACTTCTAAACAGCTTGCACCTATGTGCAATCTCAACCACACTGCACACTGCCCTAACCCATCTGGACAAGAGGAATACCTATGTGAGAATGCTGTTCATCGACTACAGCTCGGCATTCAACACCATAGTACCCTCCAAGCTCGTCATCAAGCTCGAGACCCTGGGTCTCGACCCCGCCCTGTGCAACTGGGTACTGGACTTCCTGACGGGCCACCCCCAGGTGGTGAGGGTAGGCAACAACATCTCCTCCCCGCTGATCCTCAACACTGGGGCCCCATAAGGGTGCGTTCTGAGCCCTCTCCTGTACTCCCTGTTCACCCACGACTGCGTGGCCACGCACGCCTCCAACTCAATCATCAAGTTTGCGGACGACACAACAGTGGTAGGCTTGATTACCAACAACGACGAGACGGCCTACAGGGAGGAGGTGAGGGCCCTCAGAGTGTGGTGTCAGGAAAATAACCTCACACTCAACGTCAACAAAACTAAGGAGATGATTGTGGACTTCAGGAAACAGCAGAGGGAACACCCCCCTATCCACATCGATGGAACAGTAGTGGAGAGGGTTGCAAGTTTTAAGTTCCTCGGCATACACATCACAGACAAACTGAATTGGTCCACTCACACAGACAGCATCGTGAAGAAGGCGCAGCAGCGCCTCTTCAACCTCAGGAGGCTGAAGAAATTCGGCTTGTCACCAAAAGCACTCACAAACTTCTACAGATGCACAATCGAGAGCATCCTGGCGGGCTGTATCACCGCCTGGTACGGCAACTGCTCTGCCCTCAACCGTAAGGCTCTCCAGAGGGTAGTGAGGTCTGCACAACGCATCACCGGGGGCAAACTACCTGCCCTCCAGGACACCTACACCACCCGATGTTACAGGAAGGCCATAAAGATCATCAAGGACATCAACCACCCGAGCCACTGCCTGTTCACCCCGCTGCCATCCAGAAGGCGAGGTCAGTACAGGTGCATCAAAGCTGGGACCGAGAGACTGAAAAACAGCTTCTATCTCAAGGCCATCAGACTGTTAAACAGCCACCACTAACATTGAGTGGCTGCTGCCAACACACTGACAATGACACTGACTCAACTCCAGCCACTTTAATAATGGGAATTGATGGGAAATGATGTAAATATATCACTAGCCACTTTAAACAATGCTACCTTATATAATGTTACTTACCCTACATTATTCATCTCATATGCATACGTAGATACTGTACTCTATATCATCGACTGCATCCTTATGTAATACATGTATCACTAGCCACTTTAACTATGCCACTTGGTTTACATACTCATCTCATATGTATATACTGTACTCGATATCATCTACTGTATCTTGCCTATGCTGCTCTGTACCATCACTCATTCATATATCCTTATGTACATATTCTTTATCCCCTTACACTGTGTATAAGACAGTAGTTTTTTTTGGAATTGTTAGTTAGATTACTTGTTCGTTATTACTGCATTGTCGGAACTAGAAGCACAAGCATTTCGCTACACTCGCATTAACATCTGCTAACCATGTGTATGTGACAAATACAATTTGATTTGAGCCATAAGACTCCTTAACATCTAGTCAAGTGGCTACCCAGACTATTTGCAGTGCCCCCTCACGCCTCACCCCCCCTTTACACCACTGCTGCTCTCTGTCATCTCTGCATAGTCACGTTAATAACTCTACCTACATGTACATACTACCTCAAATAACCGGCGCCCCCACACATTGACTCTGTATCGGTACCCCCCTGTATATAGTCTCGCTATTGTCATTTCACTGCTACTCTTTAATTACTTGTTACTTTTATCTCTAATTCTTATCTGTATTTTTTGAAACTGCATTGCTGGTTAGGGGCTCGTAAGTAAGCATTTCACTGTAAGGTCTACACCTGTTGTATTCGGCGCATGTGACAAATAAAATTTGATTTGATTTGATTCTGAAAGTATTCAGACCCCTTGACCTTTTACATATTTTGTTACGTTACAGCCTTATTCGAAAATTGATTACATAGTTTTTTCCTTCATCAATCTACCTACAATAACAAAGCAAAAACAGGTTTGATGGGGAGCGTCACTACACAGCTATTTTCAGGTCTCTCCAGAGATGTTCGATCAGGTTCAAGCCCGGGCTCTGACTGGGCCACTCAAGGACATTCAGAGACTTGTCCCGAAGGTGAACCTTCGCCCCAGTCTGAGGTCCTGAGTGCTCTGGAGCAGGTTTTCATCAAGGATCTCTCTGTTCATCATTCCCTGACTAGTCTCACAGTCCCTGCCGTTGAAAAACATCCCCTACCGCGTGATGTTGCCACCACCCTGCTTCAGCGAAGAGATGGTGCCAGGTTTCCTCTAGACGTGACGCTTGGCATTCAGGCTAAAGAGTTCAATCTTGGTTTCATCAGACGGGCTGTCATGTCTCTTTTCCTGAGGAATGCCTTCCATCTCGCCCCTCTACCATTAAGGCTTAATTGGTGGAGTGCTGCAGAGATGGTTGTCCTTCTGGAAGGTTCTCCCATCTCCACAGAGGAACTCTGGAGCTCTGTCAGAGAGACCATCGTGTTCTTTGACACATCCCTGTCCAAGGCCCTTCTCCCCCATTTCTCAGTTTGGCTGGATGGCCAGCTCTAGGAAGAGTCTTGGTGGTTCCAAACTTCTTCCATTTATTTTAGATGGAGGCCACTGTATTCTTGAGGATCTTCAATGTTGCAGAAACATTTTTGGTAGCCTTCCCCAGATCTCTGCCTCGACACAATCCTATCTCGGAGCTCACAGACAATTCCGTCAACCTCATGGCTTGGTTTTTGCTCTGACATGCACTGTCAACTCTGGGACCTTATAAAGACAGGTGTGTGCTTTTCCAAATCATGTCCAATCAATTGAATTTACCACAGGTGGAAATAAGATGTAGAAACATCTCAAGGATGATCAATGGAAACAGGATGCACCTGAGCTCAATTTCATGTCGCATAGCGAAGGGTCTGAATACTTATGTAAATAAGGTTTGTTTTTAATTTGCAGAAATTTCAAAAAACCTGTTTTTGCTTTGTGATTCTGGGCTATTGTGTGTAGATTGATGAGGAACATTTTTGTTTAATCCAGTTTATAATAAGGCTGTAACGTAACAAAATATTTAATTTTAGAAAAGTCACTGAAAATTTGAGGGTGTTTCTAACTGCCTACTATTTCAAAAAGGTTTGACTATAACAGTCTCATAACACCATATGCAACAAAATAGGAAAACTCATACATTATGTTTTGCAAAAGTGAGATTGGTGGTTGCAGTAGTGTGTGTGTACGCATGCATGAGTATGTGTGTGTTTGTGTGTGTGGTGATGCTGTGATGCAGGCACAGCCTCCCCCTCCCCTGTCCTCTGTCATATTGGTGACAGGCCTGTCTCGATTTGGGTGGAGATTGAATTGCAAATCTCCTGCCTTCTGTTGATGTACATGGCTTCAGTAGCCATTTCTAGACGCCATTCATGTGGTAATGAGGAAATACAGGAGTAGAGGATGGTGAGGTGGATGCTGAGGGGGTCAGAAAATGAGGGGAAAGGAGACCACAGACAGACTGATGTCCATGGAAAAGGAGACCAAAGACAGACTGATGTCCAGGGGAGTGGAGACCACAGACAGACTGATGTCCAGGGGAGTGGAGACCACAGACAGACTGATGTCCAGGGGAAAGGAGACCACAGACAGACTGATGTCCAGGGAAAAGGAGACCACAGACAGACTGATGTCCAGGGAAAAGGAGACCACAGACAGACTGATGTCCAGGGGAAAGGAGACCACAGACAGACTGATGTCCAGGGAAAGGAGACCACAGACAGACTGATATCCATGGAAAAGGAAACCACAGACAGACTGATGTCTAGGGAAAAGGAGACCACAGACAGACTGATGTCCAGGGGAGTGGAGACCACAGACAGACTGATGTCCAGGGAAAAGGAGACCACAGACAGACTGATGTCCAGGGGAGTGGAGACCACAGACAGACTGATGTCCAGGGAAAAGGAGACCACAGACAGACTGATGTCTAGGGAAAAGGAGACCACAGACAGACTGATGTCCAGGGAAAATGAGACCACAGACAGACTGATGTCCAGGGGAAAGGAGACCACAGACAGACTGATGTCCAGGGGAAAGGAGACCACAGACAGACTGATGTCCAGGGGAGTGGACAAGACATCCTCTAGTGCTAGACAAGCAGCAGGATCCTCTGGGGACTTTTAATTACACAGGCAGGGCAGTGGTTAAATTGGGTTTTTGTAGGAGGCGAAACTGTCCGCAGCCCTCCGCACAGCTCATTGCTTCCAATTCTAAAATGGTGGAACTCCTTATGTAATACACTTGATTTACAGCAGTAATAGCCAGTAGTCTTTCATTCCACAGTTTCAACAATATGACAGTGGCACAGCACAGGAGGTTGGTGGCACCTCAATTGTGGAGGACGGACTCATGGTAATGACTGGAGTGGAATCAGTGGAATGGTATCAAATACATCAAACGCCTGGTTTGCAGGAGTTTGATGCCATTCCATTGGCTCTGTTCCAGCCATTATTATGAGCCATTCTACCCTCAGCAGCCTTCCGTGTGGCACAGTCATTTTCTACCGGAAAGCGATGGTTCAGATCATGTGTGTGTGGCGTGGCTGTGAGAAGAGGGGTGGCTACAAGGAACCCCTTAAAGATTCAGATAGCCAAATATTAACATATTAGTATTAACCCATCAGTGTGATGTCACTTCACATTAACGCTAAGCTTGTCTGAGTTCTTCCTCTGCTGCCGGGCCACCATAACATGCTCTCTCTGATCCCAGACCAGCGCATAACCAACCGGGGTCTATATTCATAGAGCTGATCTGGGGTCATAATGGATTAGGGAAGCGAAGGGGAAAGGAAAGGGGGATACCTAGTCAGTTTAACAACTGAATGCATTCAACCGTATTTAACCCAACCCCTCTGAACCAGAGAGGTGCGGGGGGGGGGCTGCTTTCACCTCCACGTCAAATTAGATTACATTAAGAATAGAAAGAATAAACGTTTTGTTTTCAAAATGATAGTTTCCGTATTTGACCATATTAATGACCAAAGGCTCGTATTTCTGTGTATTTAGTTTATTATAATTAAGTATATGATTTGATATTTGATAGAGCAGTCTGACTGAGTGGGGGTAGGCAGCAGCAGGCTCGTAAGCATTCATTCAAACAGCACTTCACTGCGTTTGCCAGCAGCTCTTAGCGATGCTTGAAGCACATCGCTGTTTATGACTTCAAGCCTATCAACTCCCGAGATTAGGCTGGCAATACTAGTGCCTATAAGAATATCCAATACTCACAGGTATTTGAAATACAAATGGTATGGAGAGAAATCGTCCTGTAATTCCTGTAATAGCTACAACCTAAAACTTTTTAACTGGGAATATTGAAGACTCATGTTAAAAGGAACCACCAGCTTTCATATACTCTCATGTTCTGAGCAAGGAACTTAAACGTTAGCTTTCTTACATAGCACATATTTCACTTTTACTTTCTTCTCCAACACTGTGTTTTTCATTATTTAAACCAAATTGAACATGTTTCATTATTTATTTGAGACTAAATGGATTTTATTGATGTATTATATTAAGTTAAAATAAAAGTTAATTGTTCATTCAGTATCGTTGTAATTGTCATTATTACAAATATATATATAAAAATCGGCTGATTAATCAGTATCTGCTTTTTTTGGTCCTCCAATAACCCCACACCAACACAATCAGTGCTGCATTGAACCCCACACCAACACAATACAATTGGTGCTGCATTGAACCCACACCAACACAATACAATCGGTGCTGCATTGAACCCACACCAACACAATACAATTGGTGCTGCTATGTGATCAATCAGATGTGATAAATCCTGTGATATACTGCCATGAACATGCAGCTATGTCACACATGGATAACTGACAACGGAGAACACAATAGATTTCCAGTGAAAAGAGGCAGAGAGGATTAGATTAGTAGTGAATTGGTGAGGATGGGAAAGAGAGCCATGGTCTGTTTCAGTGAGCGGCATATAAAGAAATAGAAGAATGAGCCTGTTACATGGATCATGGAGACAGACGGGGATAGCAGAGAGAAAGCCCTCTGTGTGGCTTATTGTCATTCACACACCCCATAGTTACTGCTGCGTAGGTTATGAAACTAATAGGAAAGTACATCAACTCCTTTCCTCTCTTCCTCAGCATCAACACACACTGGGATGTCCTCATCGTGGCCTTTTTCAATTGGAGATCATTTCATCACAATAAATCTTTTGTTTGACGTTGTTTCTCTACCTCCCACGCCTGTGACTCTGAGCGCTGGGGTATGAGACAGCCTGGCCGTACCATTGTCTTCTTGGCGTAGGGAGGGGGGGGGAGGAGGGAGGGGTGAGACAGCCTGGCCGTACCATTGTCTTCTTGGCGTAGGGAGGGGGGGGGGGGGTGAGACAGCCTGGCCGTACCATTGTCTTCTTGGCGTAGGGAGGGGGAGGGGGGGGGTGAGACAGCCTGGCCGTACCATTGTCTTCTTGGCGTAGGGAGGGGAGGGGGTAGGGAGACAGCCTGGCCGTACCATTGTCTTCTTGGCGTAGGGAGGGGAGGGGGGTGAGACAGCCTGGCCGTACCATTGTCTTCTTGGCATAGGGAGGGGTAGGGGGGTGAGACAGCCTGGCCGTACCATTGTCTTCTTGGCGTAGGGAGGGAGGGGGGGGGGTAGGGGGTGAGACAGCCTGGCCGTACCATTGTCTTCTTGGCGTAGGGAGGGGGGGGGGTGAGACAGCCTGGCCGTACCATTGTCTTCTTGGCGTAGGGGGGGGGGGAGGGGGTGTGAGACAGCCTGGCCGTACCATTGTCTTCTTGGCATAGGGAGGGGTAGGGGGTGAGACAGCCTGGCCATACCATTGTCTTCTTGGCGTAGGGAGCCTGGCCGTACCATTGGGGAGGGAGGGGGTGAGACAGCCTGGCCGTACCATTGTCTTCTTGGCGTAGGGAGGGGGAGGAGGGGGTGAGACAGCCTGGCCGTACCATTGTCTTCTTGAGGTAGGGAGGGGGGTGAGACAGCCTGGGCTGAGTCCTGACTGTTAACATGGAATGAGTCCTGACAGTTAACATGGGCTGAGTCCTGACTGTTAACATGGGCTGAGTCCTGACTGTTAACATGGGCTGAGTCCTGACTGTTAACATGGACTGAGTCCTGACTGTTAACATGGACTGAGTCCTGACTCTTAACATAGACTGAGTCCTGACTCTTAACATGGACTGAGTCCTGACTCTTAACATAGACTGAGTCCTGACTCTTAACATGGACTGAGTCCTGACTCTTAACATGGACTGAGTCCTGACTCTTAACATGGACTGAGTCCTGACTCTTAACATAGACTGAGTCCTGACTGTTAACATGGACTGAGTCCTGACTCTTAACATAGACTGAGTCCTGACTGTTAACATGGACTGAGTCCTGACTGTTAACATGGACTGAGTCCTGACTGTTAACATGGGCTGAGTCCTGACTCTTAACATGGTCGGAGTCCTGACTTGTAACATGGACTGAGTTCTGACTGTTAACATGGGCTGAGTCCTGACTGTTAACATGGACTGAGTCCTGACTGTTAACATGGACTGAGTCCTGACTCTTAACATGGACTGAGTCCTGACTCTTAACATGGACTGAGTCCTGACTCTTAACATGGACTGAGTCCTGACTCTTAACATAGACTGAGTCCTGACTGTTAACATGGGCTGAGTCCTGACTGTTAACATGGGCTGAGTCCTGACTCTTAACATAGACTGAGTCCTGACTGTTAACATGGACTGAGTCCTGACTGTTAACATGGACTGAGTCCTGACTGTATCTCAGTCCATGGGCTGAGTCCTGACTCTTAACATGGACTGAGTCCTGACTCTTAACATGGACTGAGTCCTGACTCTTAACATGGACTGAGTCCTGACTCTTAACATAGACTGAGTCCTGACTGTTAACATGGGCTGAGTCCTGACTGTTAACATGGGCTGAGTCCTGACTCTTAACATAGACTGAGTCCTGACTGTTAACATGGACTGAGTCCTGACTGTTAACATGGGCTGAGTCCTGACTCTTAACATAGACTGAGTCCTGACTGTTAACATGGACTGAGTCCTGACTGTTAACATGGACTGAGTCCTGACTGTAACTCAGTCCATGGGCTGAGTCCTGACTCGTAACACAAACTCACACTGCTCTGCCTGTTCTTTTCCCCCTGTCTCCACCACCATCTCGTCCCCGCCCCGCACTGACCATATAGAGTCACGTGAGACCCTTGATATCTAATGCCCAGCCCCGAGCTTCAGTTGACATGCTCGGTAGCTCAAAGACAGGCCAACACACACACAGACGTATGTGCAGACAGGCACACAGGGACGGCAGTATTGACAGACATTTCACAGGTCGAAAGGCTTTGATTTCAAATTGGCAACTCATCGCATCTTCTTTGATGTCCAGTAGTTCTATCTTACTAGCATGCAACACCTTTGAACTGTGCTGAAGGTACCCATGAAGCTAGCTGAAACACTGTGTACGCGAGTAGCTAGACAAGGATGAAGACAGGGGTGATGTTTAAAGCTCATGATGCAACTCTCGTTCAACATTATTAGTGAGACAGTACTGCCATCTAGCGATTTCTACCTTGAACATAGAGTAGCGAATGGAGTCAATAGAATCAAGCCATAGGTCTACAAAGCACGGACAAAAGCTTTATTTATTTGAAAAACAAGTGAACCATTATGTACAGTACATTAAAAAAAAACGTGGGTGTCACAAACATGGGAGTATTTTGTCCTGTTTCTTTACAGGTTCATCATTCCAGATTGACTATTTACAACAGGGAAAACCCAGATGTGTAATCTGTACAACATAAGGTGAGACAAACATCATTACATATAGCACATCATCATTGTTCCTAAACCAGTAGGCTTTATTCATAATCGCAAAAAAAAAACACAAAATCACAAAATTCAATTCAATAGTCACTCTGGATTGTTTTGCTGACTGAGCAACAGTGCCCTCTTCTGGACAGAAGGGGCAATTGGTCATTGGACTCATCATTTATACTCAGTGGCTGACTAGGGCACACAGTAGCAAAACATTTTGCAACAGAAGACAAAAACAATTGAACAAGTTCAGATAATCCCTCCCTGTTTCAGCCTGTTTTCCTTTGCTTGGTGCTTAATTAATATAACCTGGGATGCACCGTCTGGCTGGCACTCACACACAGCTCACATCCTCAGGGTGTTTGTTTCCTATGGGACTAAACCATTAATTAGTTCATTAATTAATGAATTTGTGTGATTGCATAGATCTGAGAGTCAGCCTAATACACATTTGATTAGAAACCAATCAGCAGACATTGACGATAAAATAACTGAAAATAACTCATCATCATGATCATCAGCCATAGAGCTTTTGTGTCGACAGCAACGTGACCACTGTGACAGCAACGTGACCACTGTGACAGCAACGTGACCACTGTGACAGCAACGTGAGAGAAACGTGACAGCAACGTGACCACTGTGACAGCAACGTGACCACTGTGACAGCAACATGACCACTGTGACAGCAACAGCAACATGACCACTGTGACAGCAACGTGACCACTGTGACAGTAACATGACCACTGTGACAGCAACGTGACCACTGTGACAGTAACATGACCACTGTGACAGCAACGTGACCACTGTGACAGTAACGTGACCACTGTGACCACTGTGACAGTAACGTGACCACTGTGACAGTAACGTGACCACTGTGACCACTGTGACAGTAACGTGACCACTGTGACCACTGTGACAGCAACGTGACCACTGTGACCACTGTGACAGCAACGTGACCACTGTGACAGTAACATGACCACTATGACAGCAATGTGACCACTGTGACAGTAACGTGACCACTGTGACAGTAACGTGACCACTGTGACCACTGTGACAGTAACGTGACCACTGTGACAGTAACGTGACCACTGTGACCACTGTGACAGTAACGTGACCACTGTGACCACTGTGACAGTAACGTGACCACTGTGACAGTAACGTGACCACTGTGACAGCAACGTGACCACTGTGACAGCAACGTGACAGCAACGTGACCACTGTGACAGTAACGTGACCACTGTGACAGCAACTGCAACATGACCACTGTGACAGTAACGTGACAGCAACGTGACCACTGTGACAGTAACGTGACCACTGTGACAGCAACTGACATGACCACTGTGACAGTAACGTGACCACTGTGACAGTAACATGACCACTGTGACAGCAACGTGACCACTGTGACAATAACGTGACCACTGTGACAGTAACGTGACCACTGTGACAGTAACATGACCACTGTGACAGTAACGTGACCACTGTGACAGTAACATGACCACTGTGACAGCAACGTGACCACTGTGACAGCAACGTGACCACTGTGACAGCAACGTGGCCACTGTGACAGTAACGTGACCACTGTGACAGCAACGTGACCACTGTGACAGCAACGTGACCACTGTAACAGTAACGTGACCACTGTGACAGTAAGGTGACCACTGTGACAGTAAGGTGACCACTGTGACCACTGTGACAGTAACGTGACCACTGTGACAGCAACGTGACCACTGTGACAGTAACATGACCACTGTGACAGTAAGGTGACCACTGTGACAGTAAGGTGACCACTGTGACAGCAACGTGACCACTGTGACAGCAACATGACCACTGTGACAGTAACATGACCACTGTGACAGCAACGTGACCACTGTGACAGTAACGTGACCACTGTGACCACTGTGACAGTAACATGACCACTGTGACAGTAACGTGACCACTGTCACAGCAACGTGACCACTGAGACCACTGTGACAGTAACATGACCACTGTGACAGTAACGTGACCACTGTGACAGCAACGTGACCACTGTGACAGCAACGTGACCACTGTGACAGTAGCGTGACCACTGTGACAGCAACGTGACCACTGTGACAGTAACGTGACCACTGTGACAGTAAGCGTGACCACTGTGACAGTAACGTGACCACTGTGACAGTAACGTGACCACTGTGACAGTAAAGTGACCCTGTGACAGTAAGGTGACCACTGTGACAGTAAGGTGACCACTGTGACCACTGTGACAGTAACATAACCACTGTGACAGTAACGTGATCACTGTGACCACTGTGACAGTAACATGACCACTGTGACAGTAACGTGACCACTGTGACCACTGTGACAGTAACATGACCACTGTGACCACTGTGACAGTAACATGACCACTGTGACAGTAACGTGACCACTGTGACCTCTGTGACAGTAACGTGACCACTGTGACAGTAACGTGACCACTGTGACAGTAAGGTGACCACTATGACCACTGTGACAGTAACATGACCACTGTGACAGTAACATGACCACTGTGACCACTGTGACAGTAACATGACCACTGTGACCACTGTGACAGTAACATGACCACTGTGACAGTAACGTGACCACTGTGACCACTGTGACAGTAACATAACCACTGTGACAGTAACGTGATCACTGTGACAGTAACGTGACCACTGTGACCACTGTGACAGTAACATGACCACTGTGACAGTAATGTGACCACTGTGACAGTAACGTGACCACTGTGACCACTGTGACAGTAACATGACCACTGTGACCACTGTGACAGTAACATGACCACTGTGACAGTAACGTGACCACTGTGACAGTAATGTGACCACTGTGACCACTGTGACAGTAACATGACCACTGTGACCACTGTGACAGTAACATGACCACTGTGACAGTAACGTGACCACTGTGACAGTAATGTGACCACTTTGACTGACCACTGTGACCACTGTGACAGTAACATGACCACTGTGACCACTGTGACAGTAACATGACCACTGTGACCACTGTGACAGTAACATGACCACTGTGACAGTAATGTGACCACTGTGACCACTGTGACAGTAACATGACCACTGTGACCAGTGACGTGAACTGTGACCACTGTGACAGTAACATGACCACTGTGACCACTGTGACAGTAACATGACCACTGTGACAGTAATGTGACCACTGTGACCACTGTGACAGTAACATGACCACTGTGACCACTAGTGAAGTAACGTGACCACTGTGACAGTAACGTGACCACTGTGACCACTGTGACAGTAACATGACCACTGTGACCACTGTGACAGTAACGTGACCACTGTGACAGTAACGTGACCACTGTGACCACTGTGACAGTAACATGACCACTGTGATAGTAACGTGACCACTGTGACAGTAACGTGACCACTGTGACCACTGTGACAGTAACATGACCACTGTGACCACTGTGACAGTAACGTGACCACTGTGACTGTGACCACTGTGACCGTAACATGACCACTGTGACCACTGTAACGTGACCACTGTGACAGTAACGTGACCACTGTGACCGTAACATGACCACTGTGACAGTAACGTGACCACTGTTTAGGAGTCGGCAGATGAAAAGTTTCCAGGAATTATTTGATCAAAGGTCACAATGTATTTAGTTCAAAGGAAGTTGCCAGATTCCTCTAAGCCCTCATGTTGAAGTTGCATTTTACATGACATTTATTTCACTAAAGCATTTCAGCAACAATACATTTTTAGAGGACATTCTATGAAGATGAATTAAAGTGAGTGAAATCGCATGAGGATCCTACAATGACTTTGTGAATAAACTTTCTTCATGGTTTTGGAGTAGAATGTCCTCAGTGACTTTTCAAAACTCTGTCCATATCAATCACACATCTTACATACAGAACAACACACAGTCCATCATACAGTCACTGGGGGGGTCTGAGGGAGCCTGGTCCCACATCTATTTGTGCTGTCGTGTCAAATCCTATGGGCATTGTTTGGCTGGCAATGACCATAGGCGTTGGCAAGAAGAAGGCACAGACAGATCTGGGACCAGGCTAGGTCTGGGGGGGGGCTCCATTCTGCCCTGAGAACGTTCTGGATCGCTTTCAGACCAAAGCACATTCATTCACGCCGGTTAAACCTGAATCGTATGGGAACAGCAGAGGCTCAAGCATGCTACGTTACCATGTCAACAAAGTCTGTCAAATATGTTACCATGACAACAAAGTTTGTCAGGAAGGAGAAAAAAAATGATCCCTCAGTATTTGGAATGGCCCCGCCTTTCAAAACATCTATGTAACGATCAAGAGAACAGCACAGTCAGTGTTTTACATTATAACACATGTGCCTGAAGTACAATAGTTCACACAAACAGGTGAGAGTGCATTATGGGTATTTTTAATTGTGTGTATGACAAGTGCAGAAAAAACATGCTCATATGATGTAAATGGGACAGGAGTCATCAGGAAATATTAATGGCATGCCAGAAATATTAATGACATGCCAGAAATATTAATGACATGTCAGAAATATTAATGACATGTCAGAAATATTAATGACATGCCAGAAATATTAATGACATGCCAGAAATATTAATGACATGCCAGAAATATTAATGACATGCCAGAAATATTAATGACATGCCAGAAATATTAATGACATGCCAGAAATATTAATGACATGCCAGAAATATTAATGACATGCCAGAAATATTAATGACATGCCAGAAATATTAATGACATGCCAGAAATATTAATGACATGTCAGAAATATTAATGACATGTCAGAAACATTAATGACATGCCAGAAACATTAATGACATGCCAGAAATATTAATGGCATGCCAGAAATATTAATGACATGCCAGAAATATTAATGACATGCCAGAAATATTAATGACATGCCAGAAATATTAATGACATTCCATTAATGACATGCCAGAAATATTAATGACATGCCAGAAATATTAATGACATGCCAGAAATATTAATGACATGCCAGAAATATTAATGACATGCCAGAAATATTAATGACATTCCATTAATGACATGCCAGAAGAATTTCACTACACCCGCAATAACATCTGCCCAATATGTGCATGTGACCAATACAATTTGATTTTGTTTTGATTTGAGAAACATTTATGACATGCCAGAAGCGGAGAAAAGAAGAGGGAGGGTGAATGCTTCTCAGAAGAGCCCTCATATAAGACAACTGCCACTGAACAGCACACAAAGTCCACAGAGAGAAAATGCTTTTAGGCAGAGCACAGTACGCTCAGACAGCTGATGTGATTTGGAAACATAACATATATTATGACTTGTTCAAAACAGATAGATAAGAGACCAGCTGTATGAGCACACTGCAGGTGTCATCAGCAGGGGACGTGATGGAATATGGAATGAATGGCAGACATGCAGAGAGTCTATACAAGAACAACAGATTTCAGAACACACTACCTCTCAGTCTGAAGCTGAGGTCTGGTGACACAGGTCATAGAGATAGATAGTTGTATATATTTTATACAGGTGTCCTGAAGAGCACAAGCACTGTTTTAAATATTACTGTCTCTTTAAGGTGATGATACTACAGAGTGTGACAGTACTAGTGAGGGAGGTTTTAGACAAACCAGAGCTTTGTCTTCCCTATACTCCCTTCCCTGTGTTGTTTGACCCTAAGCGCACACCATACAATTATCTGTACTTCGAAGATAGGCAGAATATGTAACATCCCACACAGTTTAAGAGCTCTGAAAAAGCCCTTTATGACTTTTATGGGGATGTACAGCGAGACGCTCCTTCTCTCCTAGCGTACCCTCGGCTTCTCTCAGTCTATTCTCTTGTCTCTGTTAGCTGCTTCCTCCCCTCACATTGGAATCATCCAGCAGCAGTGTGGGGAGATGGGCTATACCACTGTGAGTGCTGTGTATAGGGGTGTTCGGTGAGATGGGTGCTATAGTTCACTGTGGCGTACAAGAGGTTCCAGCTTGTGAGACAGAGCGGTCAGAACTTTGTCAAACTTCTCATAGCGCTCTGATTGGCTGCCCTCCGACCCCCGACTTCCCCATAGCAACCTCATCTGGAACTCTGTCCGGAAGATCTCCAGAACCTCCTCCCTCTCCTGGAAGCCTGGTGGAGGAGGAGGAGAGGAGAGAGAGGAGAGGACAGAAAGGAGTAAACAGGAGGAGGAGAGGAAGAGACAACAGAACATAAGGGAGAGGAAGAGAGGAGGAGGAGAGGAAGAGAGGAGGAGGAGAGGAGAGAGAGGAGAGGACAGAAAGGAGTAAACAGGAGGAGGAGAGGAAGAGACAACAGAACATAAGGGAGAGGAAGAGAGGAGGAGGAGAGGAAGAGAGGAGGAGGAGAGGAAGAGACAACAGAACATAAGGGAGAGGAAGAGAGGAGGAGGAGAGGAAGAGAGGAGGAGGAGAGGAAGAGACAACAGAACATAAGGGAGAGGAAGAGAGGAGGAGGAGAGGAAGAGAGGAGGAGGAGAGGAAGTGACAACAGAACATAAGGGGAGGAAGAGAGGAAGAGAGGAGGGAGGAGAGGAGGAGAGAGAGGAGGAGGAGAGGAGGTGACAACAGAACATAAGGGAGAGGAAGGGAGGAGGAGGGAGGAGGGAGGAGGAGGAGGAGGAGAGGAGGAGGAGAGGAGGAGACAACAGAACATAAGGGAGAGGAGGAGGAGAGGAGGAGGAGAGGAGGAGACAACAGAACATAAGGGAGAGGAAGAGAGGAGGAGGAGAGGAAGAGAGGAGGAGGAGAGGAGGAGGAGGAGGAGGAGGAGGAGAGGAGGAGAGGAAGAGGAGGAGGAGAGAGGAGGAGGAGAGGAGGAGACAACAGAACATAAGGGAGAGGAGGAGGAGAGGAGGAGGAGGGAGGAGGAGGAGGAGAGGAGGAGAGGAGGAGACAACAGAACATAAGGGAGAGGAAGAGAGGAGGAGGAGAGGAAGAGAGGAGGAGGAGAGGAAGAGAGGAGGAGGAGAGGAGGAGAGGAGAGGAGGAGGAGAGGAGGAGACAACAGAACATAAGGGAGAGGAAGAGAGGAGGAGGAGAGGAAGAGAGGAGGAGGAGAGGAAGAGAGGAGGAGGAGAGGAGGAGAGGAGAGGAGGAGGAGAGGAGGAGACAACAGAACATAAGGGAGAGGAAGAGAAGAGAGGGATTGATCAATATTACAGACATTGTGGAAAACAAAGTCTAGTTAAGATAGTTATTGACATCCTGCTCAATACACTCATCACCAGGGACTGGAATCAATCAGAACCAATAGTGATAAATGTCAACATACCGTAACCATCACCAGCACACTACCACAGATAGAACAACAACCAACAACTCAATCATTATTTCAGATCAGTGTCAATGACCCATTATATACATCATACTGACGACACACACACACCGTCAGATATTAGGATGCGTCAGCATTAAGGACAACATGTACTGTAACACTACAGTTGTTACTCAGTCAGATAAATCCATGCACAACATCCACTAATCAGACAAGCCCTTGGTGGTTAATCCATAACAATATGGCTGATTCAGCACACAATACTATAATACTACTCTGTACTCTATGGAATGGTTTCCTGGACCTGCATTAAAGCTCGACTAAAAAAACACTTCCAATGAAGACTGAACGAGTCTGTGATTATCGAATGATGAATGAGATTCTGACAGTGATTTAAGTCGGGGAAACCGGGCCTCGTGTGTGTGCAAGTCAAACAAATACACAGCGCGTACATACACACACGCTCCCCCAGGCCTTACCCTGTAGTTTGGTCTCAGCGTTGGTGCGATACAGCCCCCCATGGTGAGCGATGGTCCGGGCCGCCTCCAGGTGTGACATCACCACGTCAACCCCCGCCTCCACTTTCTCCCAGGATTCCATCCCCGCCCCTGGCCCCTCCCCCACAACCACACTCCTCTCCAGCAGAGACAGCAGAGGAACCACATGAGGGAAGGAGGTGTTGGACAACACAGTGCTCTCTGGAACACACAGAGAGAGAGACACACTGACACAGAGAGAGAAACACACATACCAGTGTCCTGTGCATGTCAAACACACAACGCACACAGTAACACACACAGTGACACACACAGAAACACACACAGAAACACACAGTAACACACACAGTGACGCACACAGTGACGCACACAGTAACACACACAGTAACACATACAGTAACACACACAGTAACACACAGTAACACACAGTGACACACACAGAAACACACACAGTAACACACACAGTAACACACACAGTAACACACACAGAAACACACACAGTAACACACACAGTAACACACACAGAAACACACACAGAAACACACACAGTAACACACACAGAAACACACACAGTAACACACAGTAACACACAGTAACACAAACACACACAGTAACACACAGTAACACACAGTAACACACACAGTAACACACAGTGACACACAGTAACACACACAGTACACACACAGTGACACACAGACACACAGTGACACACAGTAACACACACAGTAACACACACAGTAACACACAGTAACACACAGTAACACACACAGTAACACACAGTAACACACACAGTGACACACACAGTAACACACAGAGACACACAGTAACACAGTAACACACACAGAAAACACACAGTAACACACAGTAACACACAAACACACAGAAACACACAGTAACACACACAGTAACACTCCAGCACACAGTACACACACAGAAACACACAGTCACACATGTTCACACATAAACACACAGAAACACACACTAACACACAGTAGAAACACACACAGCTAACACCTAACACACAGTAACACACAGTCACAGTAACACACAGTAACACACAGTAAACACACAGTAACACACACGTAACACACAGTAACACACACAGACACACAGAACACAGTAACACACAGTAACACACACAGACACAGACACACAGTAACACACACAGTGACACAAGAGTGACACACAGTAACACACACAGTAACACACAGTAACACACACAGTAACACACAAGTAACACACAGACACACAGTAAACACAGAGAGACAAAAGACAGTAACACAGAAGTAACACACAGGACACACAGTGACACACAGTAACACACACAGAGAAACACAGTGAGACAAAACACACAGTAACACACAGTAACACACACAGTAACACACAGAGACACACAGTGACACAAGACAACACAGTGACACACAGTGACACACACAGTGACACACAGTAACACACAGTAACACACACAGTAACACACACAGTAACACACACAGTAACACACAGTAACACACAGAAACACACAGAAACACACAGTAACACACACAGCCTCCAGCTCCATACCTTTGCCATCATTCATGTTCTTCATGAACGGCTTGAGCTTCTTCTCATAGAGGATGGCTCCCTCTGTGTGTCTCTGACGTAACGTCATCCACGTGTGCTCCAGACGAGAGATCTGAGAGAGAGAGAGAGAGAGAGAGATGAAAGAGGAGAGGAGAGAGAGAGACAGACACAGAGAGATGAAAGAGAAGAGAGGAGAGGAGAGACACAGAGAGACAAAAGAGAAGAGAGGAGAGGAGAGAGGAAACAAAGAAAGATGAAAGAGAAGAAAAGAGAGGAGAGAGAGACAAAGAGAGACGAAAGAGAAGTGAAAGAGAAATATAACAGCATGTGACAATATATCATTTGGATAATGGTGTACCTCTACCGATATTTGGTTTTGTGTGTGTGTATTACTGTGTGTGTATTACTGTGTGTGTAGAACTGCATGTGTGAGTGTGTATTGTACATGGTTGGTCCATACCTGTGGTAGCTCCAGTGCTCTCATCACAGCGGCGAAGCCAAACATGTTCCCCAGGTTGCTCTTGAGTTCAGCAGCCAGCTGGATGGTCTTATGGAGCAGAGCAGCCCTCTCCTCTTTACTGCCGGTACAGCCCAGCAGGTCCACAGCTGTCATTATAGACATAGTATAGAACCTGAGGAGAAGGGGAGGAGGAGGAGGAGAGAGGGATGAAACAAGGAAGAATAGGATGAGAACAGCATCAACCACAACCCTACTCCTAACCCTAGCTTCATGTCGACATTCCGGTTCAACCCTAACCCTAACCCTAGCCTCAACCATAACCCTAACCCTAACCCTAGCCTCGACCACAACCCTATTCCTAACCCTAGCTTCATGTCGACATTCCGGTTCAAACCTAACCTAACCCTAGCCTCAACCACACCCTAACCCTAGCCTCAAACCACAACCCTAACCCTAGCCTCAACCACAACCTAACCCTAACCTAGCCTAACAACCCTAACCCTAGCCTCAACCTAACCCTAACCCTAGCCTCAACCACAACCCTAACCCTAACCTAGCCTCAACCCTAACCCTAGCCTCAACCACAGCCTCAACCCTAACCCTAGCCTCAACCCTAACCCTAACCCTAGCCTCAACCACAGCCCTAACCCTAACCCTAGCCTCAACCCTAACCCTAACCTCAACCACAACCCTAACCCTAACCCTAACCCTAACCTCAACCACAACACTAACCCTAACCTCAACCACAACCCTAGCCCTTACCACCTGAAGCCTTACCGCTCCAGTAGGTCCAGTCTCAGCTGGTGTCCGTGAGGAAGAGTCAACAACTCCAGTCCCGAGCCCACTCCCATCATCCTCTGCATCTCCTCGGTAACACCCAGTATCCTAGCAACCTTCACACAGACAGAGGGAGGGAGCACAACACATGGGGAGGGAGGAAGGAGGGAGGGAGCAAATGGAGAAAGGGGAGGAAATGGAGAGAGAGGAGAGGGAGGATATGGAGTGAGAGGAGAGGGAGGAAATGGAGAGAGGTGGAGAGGGGGAGGGAGGATATGTAGAGAGAGAAGAGAGGAGAGGGAGGAAATGGAGAGAGAGGAGAGGAGAAGGAGGCAGGAAATGGAGAGAGAAAAGAGGGGGAAATGGAGAGAGAGGTGGAGAGAGGAGAGGGGGAGGGAGGAAATGAGAAGAGAAGAGAGGAGAGGGAGGGAGGAAATGAGAAGAGAAGAGAGGAGAGGGGGAGGGAGAGATCGAAATGTAGAGAGAGCAGAGGGGGAAATGGAGAGAGAAGAGGGAGGAAATGGAGAGAGGAGAGGGGAGGGAGGAAATGTAGAGAGGAGAGAAGAGGGAGACAGGAAGAAAGGGTTTATTGTAATTTCTAACTTAATGTATTCATGGTCACTGAGACTGGTGGTTAATTGTCTCTTAATTCAAATGTTACCAAATAGTAGAGTAGAGTAAATAGTGGGCACTATACCATATTTTATGATATATCGGTATTGATGCAGGGAAACCAATGCTTGGTTTGTTAAACGTGATACGCCATGCGCAATGTCCATTTTTATAGTTTACTTCGCTACTTGAGTCATCTCTCTCCGTGCCACTTTCCACACAGACATAGCTATGCCCCCTGTCACTCAAGGAGCGCATGCTGTTCCTTAACCACGAGACACTTGCGTTCAGTCTGCATGGTCAATGCAGCACATACAACAATGTTGATGACAACAATGCTGTTTTCACTTTGCTTCTTAATATAAATCCACTAGAGTTCTATAATGACACTCTTAGTTTGTGTTTCTTACACCAGCAAACAGCTAGTTTGTCTTTTCTTAGCAAGTGGTACTAAATCTTGTGATATGCTAATTATTAGCCGCTAATGCTAATAGCTAGGTAGCTAATACATGTATTGAGTAAGAGCAAATGTAGCTAGCTAACCCCAGTTGGGTTCGTGCCGTGGCGGAGATCTTTGTGGGCTATACTCGGCCTTGTCTCAGGATGGTAAGTTGGTGGTTGAAGATATCCCTCTAGTGGTGTGGGGGCTGTGCTTTGGCAAAGTGGGTGGGGTTATATCCTGCCTGTTTGGCCCTGTCCGGGGGTATCGTCGGACGGGGCCACAGTGTCTCCTGACCCCTCCTGTCTCAGCCTCCAGTATTTATGCTGCAGTAGTTTATGTGTCGGGGGACTAGGGTCAGTTTGTTATATCTGGAGTACTTCTACTGTCCTATTTGGTGTCCTGTGTGAATCTAAGTGTGCCTTCTCTAATTCTCTCCTTCTCTCTTTCTTTCTCTCTCTCGGAGGACCTGAGCCCTAGGACCATGCCCCAGGACTACCTGGCCTGATGACTCCTTGCTGTCCCCAGTCCACCTGGCTGTGCTGCTTCTCCAGTTTCAACTGTTCTGCCTGCGGCTATGGAACCCTGACCTGTTCACCGGACGTGCTACCTGTCCCAGAACTGCTGTTTTCAACTCTCTAGAGACGGCAGGAGCGGTAGAGATACTCTTGAAAGATCGGCTATGAAAAGCCAACTGGTCATCAATTAACATTTGAACATCTTGGCCAAGTTCTGTTATAATCTCCACCTGACACAGAAGAGAACTGGCCACCCCTCATAGCCTGGTTCCTCTCTAGGTTTATTCCTAGGTTCTGGCATTTCTAGGGAGTTTTTCCTAGCCACCATGCTTCTACACCTGCATTGCTTGCTGTTTGGGGTTTTAGGCTGGGTTTCTGTACAGTACTTTGAGATATCAGCTGATGTAAGAAGGGATTTATAAATACATTTGATTGAATTTGATTGATCTTCTAAATCAAAGAGGAATATGCAAAGCAAGAACATGTTAGCTACATGAAGTAGCTAAGAGAAAACATGCAATATAGCCAAAGCATATAGGGTCCCCTAGGAAACACTTATCAACACTTTAGTTCCTACCCTGTCACAATAACTCCTCCCTGGCATTTTAATTTGTTGTCATCTCAATCAACACTGTATTCAAAGTGCCCACTATTATATTCTAACTATAGAATTAGAACAGTCATTCTATTTCCATGATTCCAACAGTTTTTCTCTAATTTGCAAGTCAAATCGCAATTGCAACATTTGGTTAAGTCCTAGATTATTTGCCCATATCGTGCAGCCCTATGTGGCAGTGTGGAAATTATCTCAATTGAGCAGTGGTGTAAAGTAAGTAAGTAAAATTACTTTCAAGTACTACCTTAGTCATTTATTTTGGTATTTGTACTTTAAATCACCATTTTTATTTTTGACAACTTTTACTTCACTCCATTCCTAAAGAAAATACTGTACTTTTTACTCCATTCCCATTTTCACATTTTCGCTGACACCTAAAAGCACTTGTTACATTTTGAATGCTTAGCAGGACAGGAAAATGGTCCAATTCACACACTTGTCAAGAGAACATCCCTGGTCATCTACTGCCTCTGATCTGGAGGACTCACTAAACACAAATGCTTTGTTTTTGAACGATGTCTGAGTGTTGGAGTGTACCCCTGGAGTGTACAAGAAAATGGTGCCATCAGGTTTGCTTAATAGAAGGAATTTTAAATTATTTATACTTTTATTTTTAATACTTAAGTACATTTTATCAATTACAATTACTTTTGATACTTAAGTATATTTAAAACCAAATGCTTCTAGACTTTTACTCAAGTAGTATTTTACTGGTTGACTTTCACTTTTACTTTAGTAATTTTCTATTAACATATCTTTACTTTTACTCAAATATGACAAAACTTTTTCCACTACTGCAATTGAGTGCAGGAAATGCAGAAATGATAAAAGTGCTGAAATTTGTTTTGGTTGAAGTTGAATTGAACAGTATAAAATAATCAGAATGTAGAATGACTCATTGAAATCACTTAGAATGTATGTGTTGCCACACTAGGATCACTCACTACTCATAAAGCACCCTAGGATCACTCACTACTCATGAAGCACCCTAGGATCACTCACTACTCATGAAGCACCCTAGGATCACTCACTACTCATGAAGCACCCTAGGATCACTCACTACTCATGAAGCACCCTAGGATCGCTCACTACTCATGAAGCACCTAGGATCACTCACTACTCATGAAGCACCCTAGGATCACTCACTACTCATGAAGCACCCTAGGATCCCTAGCACCCTAGGATCACTCACTACTCATGAAGCACACTAGGATCACTCACTACTCATAAAGCACCCTAGGATCACTCACTACTCATGAAGCACCCTAGGATCACTCACTACTCATGAAGCACCCTAGGATCACTCACTACTCATGAAGCACCCTAGGATCACTCACTACTCATGAAGCACACTAGGATCACTCACTACTCATGAAGCACACTAGGATCACTCACTACTCATAAAGCACCCTAGGATCACTCACTACTCATAAAGCACCCTAGGATCACTCACTACTCATGAAGCACCCTAGGATCACTCACTACTCATAAAGCACCCTAGGATCACTCACTACTCATAAAGAAAATGTAGAACGTTTATTATCCCAAAACTAAAAAACACTGTCAAATACAGTCTCTGTCAAATACAGTCACTGTCAAATACAGTCACTGTCAAATACAGTCACTGTCAAATACAGTCACTGTCAAATGTCATTTTTTTATTTTTAAATACCGTGATATAATATTTTGGCAATATCGCCCAGCCCTAGGATAGCATAGTGATCCCTGTATGAACCTCTCTGCTGCTCCACTGTCAACAGGAGTTCATTGAGCAACACTCATTAGGGATTAGTGACATCACCGAGTTACATTCACAAGGCCAAGGAACATTCCGTTAGCCTGCTTCTGTTAAGATATGGGCTCTAGCTTTAATAAAGAGTGGATGGTATATGCGTATTGTGTGTATGTGTTTGTGTCTGTGTGTTTGTGCCCGTGTCCCTCTATGTGTCCTGTATGTGTGCGGTGTCCCTCTATGTGTCCTGTATGCGTGCGGTGTCCCTCTATGTGTCCTGTATGTGTGCGGTGTCCCTCTATGTGTCCTGTATGCGTGCGGTGTCCCTCTATGTGTCCTGTATGTGTGCGGTGTCCCTCTATGTGTCCTGTATGCGTGCGGTGTCCCTCTATGTGTCCTGTATGTGTGCGGTGTCCCTCTGTGTCCTGTATGCGTGCGGTGTCCCTCTTTGTGTCCTGTATGTGTGTGGTGTCCCTCTATGTGTCCTGTATGTGTGTGGTGTCCCTCTATGTGTCCTGTATGCGTGCGGTGTCCATACCGTGCAGTCAGCCATGGTGATGTGTTTAGCAGCTGTCCTAACGTCCACCTCCGCCAGAAGCTCTTTAACCCTCTTCAGAATGCTCATCTCTAAGGGCTTGTTCTCCTGGGGCATCAGTGGCGAGAGGTACTTCCCTGGTCTGAAGGAGGAGGCTGTCTCCACTAGGGGGGCGATGAACACCTCTTCTCCAGCCCCATCCTCCCTCCCTGGGGCAGGCCCATGGCCCTCCTCCACACGCAGCCTCTCCACGTAGCTCTTAGTGGGAGGTGTGGGGTGCATGCCGGCGGCACAGGGAGCCTTAGGACAGAGGGCCGGGGTGGGCCCTAAGTCGCAGTAGCTGCCCCCCGTCTCGGAGCCTTCTGCTGGGGTTTCGTAGGAGCAGGGGCCCGGGGTGGAGTGGGAGCTGGCTGCTAGCATGTCTGGTAGGTTGTTGTTGGAGCCAGGGCTGAGCTGGGGGTCGCTGGAGTGTCTCAGGACAGGTTGGGTTCTGTGTCTGTGGACTGGACAGCAAAGCACAGGGTTTCACATGTAAATTCCAGACCTGGGTTCACAAATAGTATTGATTTTCTTACAAATACACTGAGTGTACAAAACATTAAGAACACCTGGACCAGGTGAATCCAGGTGAAAGCTATGATCCCTTATTGATGTCACTTGTTAAATCCACCAATCAGTGTAGATGAAGGGGAGGAGACAGGTTAAAGAAGGATGTTTAAGCCTTAAGACAATTGAGACATGGATTGTGTATGTGTACCATTCAGAGGGTGAGTGGGAAAGACAACATATTTAAGTGCCAGTTTGAGTGTGTCAAGAACTGCAACGGTGCTGGGTTTTTAACGCTCAACAGTTTCCCAAGTGTATTAAGAATGGTTCACCACCCAAAGGACATCCAGCCAAATTGACACAACTGTGGAGTCAACATGGGCCAGTATCCCTGTGGAACGCTTTCGACACCTTGTAGAGTCCATGACCCGACAAATTGAGGCTGTTTTGAGGGCAAAAGGGGGGGTCACCTCAATATTAGGAAGGTGTTCTTAATGTTTTGTACAGTCAATGTACTTCAGCTGTGTTTGATTGATTGCATGGTTCAATTGGCCCAATGGACGATTCCAAAAGTGCAAACCCACAAAAGTTCCCATCTGGCTCCTGAAAGGCCCAATCAAAAGGACCACCAAACCCACACAGTAAGCAATAATCTCAATGAATTATCTATAATCTCAATCATCTCTTAATAATTCCATAATCTCCATAGAAAGGACTCACTGTGGCTGTAGGCTGGGGAGAGAGGTGTCTCCTCTAAAGGAGGACGGCGATACTCCTGGATGAGGTCCATACTCAGAGCACAGTTCCTCATGGCGTCTTTGTGAATAGTAGAGGAGCTGCAAACACCAACAAACCAACACTCATTTTCCATCTGTTTTTAATACGGCTGTGGGTCCATGGTCTGAACCATACGTCTGTATTGAGCAAGCTAGACAAAGCTCCAAATCAAGTCATCTCATAAATGAAGTGCCAGTTACACATTTTACCCGATTGGTCTACTGAGAAGAGGTGAACATTTTACCCGATTGGTCTACTGAGAAGAGGTGAACATTTTACCCGATTGGTCTACTGAGAAGAGGTGAACATTTTACCCGATTGGTCTACTGAGAAGAGGTGAACATTTTACCCGATTGGTCTACTGAGAAGAGGTGAACATTTTACCCGATTGGTCTACTGAGAAGAGGTGAACATTTTACCCGATTGGTCTACTGAGAAGAGGTGAACATTTTACCCGATTGGTCTTCTGAGAAGAGGTGAACATTTTACCCGATTGGTCTACTGAGAAGAGGTGAACATTTTACCCGATTGGTCTTCTGAGAAGAGGTGAACATTTTACCCGATTGGTCTACTGAGAAGAGGTGAACATTTTACCCGATTGGTCTACTGAGAAGAGGTGAACAACACAAAGAGATGACAAGACAACACAAAGAGATGACAAAACAACACAAAGAGATGACAAGACAAACACAGAGATGACAAGACAACACAAAGAGATGACAAGACAACACAGAGATGACAAGACAACACAAAGAGATGACAAGACAACACAAACAGATCTATGACCAGGCTACGGTTGATCTCTCCTACACTCAGGCCCTGGTTGCTGTGCAGAGGAGGAGGAAAGAGACCTGCATGTGTAGCAGCTAGTCTAACACAGAGCAATGTAGCTACAGTATACACATGTTCTCAGTGAATCTGAGGCAGGGGGTGAGAGTGAGAAGGGGTCAGTGCTCTGTTATGACACCAGTGTTCTGACCCAAACGGTCTCACACACACCACCTGCACCCCACGACAGCAGCCTCCACTTCTGGCTTTGGAACAACTGGCACTGCTACTGGTATTGGTGCAGGTACTTGGACTGGTACTGGGGAAACTGGTGGTTCCACTGGACTGATGGACTCCACGTCACTGACCACACAATGGGAATGAACATCTGATTTATACCACTGAGACACACATACATACTGTACATACACCTGCACACACACCCACACACACACACCCACACACCCACACACACACACACACACACACACACACACACACACACACACACACACACACACACACACACATCTCAAGAAGAAGATTGAGTAACAATCTATGAAAGACTCCCTCGCCTCTAGTCTCTGACCTGTGAGGTATCAGCGTGTCCGTGGTCAATCCATCGTTCATGGTCACGCTCCGCCTCTTAATGTACGCTCCTTTCTGATTGGATGGTGAGTGGGCTAGGCCATGTCTGCTATTGGCTAAGGCAAACGTTGCTTCCTGGTAACGCAAGGGGAGGGTGCGTATGATTGGACAGTAGATCAGGACTCCGCTGGGCTGGGAGACAGGTCGCCGTCCGGCCACGTAGTACCTCATCAGCTCAGGTATGGAGTCGAAACTGTCTTTCTCTAACAGGTACTGGACCTGGAATTGAATTGAAATCATTATGGACCGTTCAAATGTTAAATAAATGGACATGTGTTCACTTGTGGTTAACAAATTGGAAACAAGTGTTTTTCATGTTTTTCATGTGTCATCCTCTGGGATTCTTTGTACTTTTAAATAGTTTAACTGTAATAATTGTTTTACCCCCCAAAATAACTAAATCCTTCAAAACAGTAAAGTTAGATCCAACAACATGATGTAAATTATGTAAGTTACAATACATACCTTAGACTCAGTGCTGGACCTGACCAGGACCTTGGTGATCTTGAAGTGCAGAACCTCATAGTTCCACCTGGTCGTCAGGACATAGTCGCCCACGTTTATCAGCGAATCACGGATCAGGAAGTCACCATTTCGCAGCACCACCGTCTCCGACACCTGGAGGTCGAAGAGAAAGAGTGTTATTCAGTAACAGTGTTATGAGGGTCATTCTATAACGTCGTTAAAGTTAGGATTACATTGTTATAAGGTTTATTATATAACATTTGGGTAGCTCCGCTCCCTTTTTCCAGTGGAAATAAGACTGCACACAAAGTGGCTTTAAAATCACAGTTTGGCACAAAGACTATTTATTATGCACTCTGAGAGTCCTGTAGATCGCAGATATGTAACGTCAAATGAAGGCATGCTTTAATTGACTGTAAGTTGTCTTCTAGGAATCGTATCTAGGGGCTAGGCGACATACTGGTTGTCCAAAGAGTTGAGCCGACACAAAAAAGCTTTCCTATGAGGATTGTTACAGGGCATTGCAAACCTATTCATTCCCCTTGTATTTCTTCAAATGTTATTGTGTTACAAAGTGGGATTAAAAATGGATTTAACTGTATTTCGTTTGTCAAAAATCTCCACAAAATTACTTTGTAATGTCAAAGTGGAAGAACAAAAGATATATACAGCACCAGTCAAAAGTTGGGATAAAAAGGTGTTATACAAATCAAAATATATATATTAGAGATTCTTCAAAGTTGCCACACTTTGCCTTGATGACAGCTTTGCACACTCTTGACATTCTCTTAAACAGCTTCATGAGGTAGTCTGGAATGCATTTTAACAGTTCATTTGTGGAATTTCTTTCCTTCTTAATGTGTTTGAGCCAATAAGTTGTGTTGTGACAAGGTAGGGGGGTATACAGAAGAAAACCCTATTTGGGAGAAGACCAAGTCCATATTATGTCAAGAACAGCTCAAATAAGCAAAGAGAAATTACAGTCCATCATTACTTTAAGACATGAAGGTCTGTCAATTCGGGAAATTCCAAGAGGTTTGAATGTTTCTTCAAGTTCAGTTGCAAAAACCATCAAGCGATATGATGAAACTGGCTCTCATGAGGACCGCCACAGGAAAAGGAAGACCCAGTGTTACCTCTGCTGTAGAGGATCAGTTCATTAGAGTTACCAGAAATTGCAGCCCAAATAAATACTTCACAGAGTTCAAGTAAGAGACACATCTCAACATCAACTGTTCGGAGGAGACTGCGTGAAAAAGGCCTTCATGGTTGAATTACTGCAAAGAAACCACTACTAAAGGACACCAATAAGAAGAACAGACTTGCTTGGGCCAAGAAACACGAGGAATGGATATTAGACTGGTGGAAATATATCCTTTGGTCTGATGTGTGCAAATTTGCGATTTTTGGTTCCATCCGCCGTGTCTTTGTGAGACGCAGAGTAGGTGAATGGATGATCTCCGCATGTGTGATTCCCACCGTGAAGCATGGAGGAGGTGGTGTGATGGTGCTCTCTGGTAACATTGTCAGTGATTTATTTAGAATTCAAGGCACACTTAACCAGCATGGCTACCACAGCATTCTGCAGCAAATTGCCATCCCATCTGGTTTGCGCTTAGTGGGACTATCATTTGTTTTTCAACAAGACAATGACCCAACACACCTCCAGGCTATGTAAGAGCTATTTGACCAGGAAGGAGAGTGATGAGTGCTGCATCAGATGACCTGGACTCCACAATCCACAAACCTCAACCCAATTGAGATGGTTTGGGATGAGTTGGACTGCAGTGTGAAGGAAAAACAGCTAAAAAGTGCTCAGCATATGTGGGAACTCCTTCAAGGCCGTTGGAAAAGGATTCCAGGTGAAGCTGCTTGAGAGAATGCCAATAGTGTGCAAAGCTCTCATCAAGGCAAAGAGTGGCTATTTGAAGAATCTCAAATATAGAATATATTTAGATTTTGTTTAACACTTTTTTGGTTACTACATGATTCCATATGTGTTATTTCATAGTTTTAATGTCTTCACTACTATTCCACAATGTAGAAAATAGTACAAATAAAGAAAAACCCTTGAATGAGTAGCTGTGTCCAAACTTTTGACTGGTACTGTATATTTTTTTATGCTGTAAATTAAATAACTAAAATATAGTTGTTGCCTAAGTGTTCAGCTCCCTAAGTCAATACGTTAGAAACACCTTTTGCATTGATTACAGCTGTGAGTCTTCTTTACACACCTGGAGTGTGCAATATTTGCCCATTATTCTTTTCAGAATTTTTCAAGCTCTGTCAAGATGTTGGGGATCATGGCTAGAGAGCAACTTTCAAGTCTTACCGAAGATTTTCAAGCAGATTTAAGTCAAAACTGTAACTTGGACACTCAGGAACATTCACTGTCTTCTTGGTAAGCAACTCCAGTGTAGATTTGGCGTTGTGTTGTAGGTTATTGTCCTGTTGAAAGGTGAATTCTTCTCCCAGTGTCTGGTGGACAGCAGACTTGAAGCAGTGTTTGGTAAACAACTCCAGTGTAGATTTGGCGTTGTGTTGTAGGTTATTGTCCTGTTGAAAGGTGAATTCTTCTCCCAGTGTCTGGTGGACAGCAGACTTGAAGCAGTGTTTCCTCTAGGATTTTGCCTGTGCTTAGCTCCATCCCATTTATTTTTATCCTGAAAAACTCCACAGTATTTGCCAATGTCAAGCACACCCATAACATGATGCAGCCAACACCATGCTTGAAAATAAGGAGGCAGTTACTCAGTGATGTGTTGTGTTGGATTTGCCTAAACATTTGCCCCAAACATTTGCAGCATTACTTTAGTACCGTGTTGCATTCAAGATGCATGTTTTGGACTTTTTTTAAATTCTGTATATTTGTATTCTTCTTTTCACTCCACCATTTAGGTCATTATTGTGGAGTTATACAATGTTGATCCATCCTCAGTTTTCTCCCATCACAGACATTGAACTCTGTAACTTTTTTTAAATGACCAATGGCCTCATGGGGCTCCCGAGTGGCGCAGCAGTCTAAGGCACTGCATCTCAGTGATTGGGAGTCCCATAGGGTGGCACACAATTGGCCCAGCGTCGTCCGGGTTTGGCCGGTCTAGGCCGTCATTGTAAAATAAGAATGAGTTCTTAACTGACTTGCCAAGTTAAATAAAGTTGAATAAAATAATAATGGAAACATCACTGAGCAGTTTCATTCTTGTCCTGCAGCTCAGTTCAGGACGACTGCATCTTCCATGTGTCTAGGTGGTTCATACATCATCCACAGCTTCATTATTAACTTGACCATGTGCTGAAAGAGATATTCAATGTCTGATTTGTTATTGTTACCCATCTACCAATCAGTGCCCTTCTCTATGAGGTTTTCAAAAAAAGCTCCCTGATATTTGAATCTGTGTTTGAAATGGAATACTGGCCTGAGGGACCTTAGATGTTGTATGTATGGGGGACAGAGGAAGGGGAAGTCATAAAATAATCATATCAACCTCTGTTATTTCACACAGACTGAGTCCATGTAACTTATTATGTGATTTGTTCATCCAAATTTGACTCCTTAACTCATTTAGGCTTGCCTAAACAAAGGGGTTGAATATTTATACAATTACTATATTTTAGTTATAAAACAATGTATGAATCTTACTTTTTTTTTTCTTCTTCCACTTTGACATAACTGAGTATTTTTAGTAGATTGTTGACAAAAAAATGACTATTAAATAAATGGTAATCCCACTTTGTAACACAATAAAATGTGAAGAAATCCAAGGGGTCTGAATACTTCAGCAAGGCACTGTATGTAGAGACTTTGATTTAAATAGGGTACATATTTAAGCAATAGGGCGCGAGGGGGTGTGATATATGGCCAATATACCACGGCTAAGGGCTGTTCTTATGCATGACGCAACACGGAGTGGTCGTGGTATATTGGCCATATATCACAAACCCCTGAGGTGCCTTATTGCTATTGTAAACTGGTTACCAAATGTACTTTTTGTCATACCCGTGGTATACGGTCTGATATACCACTGCTTTCAGCCAATCAGCACCAGTTTCTAATGTAGAATATCCTGTAGTAGCAAGTGACAAAGATGTCATTTTAAAGCATTTATCCTTATCTCCAACAGGGGGCGCTGTTACTGCAGGCCAGAGACAGCAGCACCAAGAGCACTGCATTCACGGACAGGCTGCTGCATGCATCGGAGCCATCACCATGGAGACACAGTGTATTGTTTTAGCAGCAAGCCACAGGTTCCCCCAATTCTGTCTGTTTACCCCAGTGTGAATGTAGCATTATGTTAATGTATGCTGGAGCCTCACAGGGAGGGAGACTCACAGATGGTTTAACTCACACTGCAGAGAGAGAAAGGAGTGTTGGTGGGTCAGGAGGACAGTGAAGCCACACCGGTGTGTGTGTGTGTGTGTGTGTATCTGTGTGCGTGTGTATCTGTGTGTGTGTGTGTGTGTGTCTGTGTGTGTGTGTATCTGTGTGTGTGTGTGTGTGTGTATCTGTGTGTGTGTGTGTGTGTATCTGTGTGTGTGTATCTGTGTGTGTGTATCTGTGTATCTGTGTGTGTGTATCTCTCTGTGTGTGTGTGTGTGTGTGTGTATCTGTGTGTATCTGTGTGTGTGTGTGTGTGTGTGCGTGCGTGCGTGCGTGCGTGTTGATACTGTAATGTATCCAGCACCAACAGACAGACAAACACAGCTGTGCCCTCCTAACCCTGTTTCCAAGTTATTGTCATTCCAGGGGAATTAACTTTTTACAAGTTATGGATTTTGCAGTTTTAAACAACTTAGAACATATGGAAAGCAGTTCATTTTGTAAATGAATCCGTAAGAATGGAAGGTGTAAGGCCAGTAAAATGCCATTATAAACTGGGTGGTTGGAGCCCTGAATGCTGATATATGCTGGTATATCACGGGTATGACAAAATACTTATTTTTACTGCTCTAATTCCGTTGGTAACCAGTTTATAATAGCAATAAGGCACCTCAGGGGTTTGTGATATATGGCCAATATACCACGACTAAGGGCTGTGTCCAGGCACTCCACGTTGTGTCGTGTATAAGAACAGCCCTTAGCCGTGGTATATTGGCCATATACCACACCCCTCGGGCCTTATTGCTTAATTATAGGACTTTTATTGTGCATTAAACGTCACCAACTAAGAAAACAACGGCAGGTGAATATTAATAGATTGCACTCTTTGTGTGTGTT